>NC_142862.1:25507108-25657954 GCF_061612785.1 Hesperophylax consimilis
AATCAAAATTATGCAAGTGCATTATATAAGCAAAATAAATACAAAACAATACAAGAACAACACGTCAACTCACCAGAGATCAAATGGGAAAATAATTCACCGACTCCAGATATTTTCATATCAGAGGGTTCGGCTCGGTAGAACTCCTAACAGGGCCTATAAATCCTACTGATCCCTCAACATAAATATTTGAAAATCTTTCGTTATCCTACATGTATTCAAAATGACCGACTTTTGCATCTTTATATATAATTTTTTTGATAGATCTAATACGCCTAAATTTTTAATGAGAGAGCTAGGTATAATGCCAGTAGCCGAAATAACAAATGGTAATATTTTTATAGTTTGAAAATGTCAAATTCTTTTTTATCTCATTTCCTAGATCTGTGTATTTTCTTATTTTTTCATTAACAGATTTTTGAATATTACAGGAATTTGGAATAGCGACATCAATGATATAAGTTTTTTTTTTTAAATTTTGTCATGTAAAACTATATGGGGTCTATTATGACTAATCGTTCGGTCTGTTAGTATAGTTTTATCATAATATATTTTATAAAATTCGTTTTCTAAAAACGAATTTGGTTCGTATTCATAATATGGTATTATATTACGGCAGTCAATCAAGTTATGTTTAGTTACCATACTTTGGTAAATTATTTTTAAAACTTGATTGTGCCTAAATGTATACTCGGACGGTGCTAATATAGAACTTCCCGATATAATATATTCTATAGTTTCCAGAAAAGCCAAACATTTTCTACATAAATCATCAATTTGATTTGTATTTTTGATTATATGCATCCTATAATTTTTAGTATTAATGACTCTATCCTGAATGGCAATCATAAATCCTTCTATTTTTGCGCTCAGCTCTCCAATACTCAACCATTTGTTTGACGAAAATTTGACAACAAACGTTTGGTTGAGATTATTGAAGTGTTTTGCGTGTAAAATTTTATTTGACCAGGAATCTAATAGTTCCTGGTTGGGATTTATAAAAATGTTGGCATTCTCATCGTATAAATTTAAAGGTGTAATATTTCTATCTGCCTTGCAAATTATTTTGTGCATTTCCGAGCTATGAGCTTTCCTATGGAAAAAACTTATTTTGACTATACCTCTACCTCCTAAATTTCTAGGTAAATTAATTCGTTCTATAGCTGAATTTGGATGATGGCAATTAAACTTTTTTAGCGTAGTTCTAATTAATCTTTCTAAGTTATCTATTATAATTAACATATGTTATAAATATGATCTAAAATCTAAACAGTGTTAGAAAGAGAAAACTTCACATTCAAATCTACAATTTAACCACAGAAGAATTAAAATTTACACCTCTATGAAATCACAGGTTTCGACAGTAATTTGAGAAAAATTTATGAAACTTTGTGATTTTTTTTACTAATTATTTACATGAAACGACAAAAAAGTGAAATGACAATAATGTTTATATTACATTGTCAAATAAAATGTGTTTTTTTTCGATATCGGTAATTTTAATTCAGTTTCAACATTGATTTAAAATCAAATTCAACACAGTCTAGCCTAGTGAGGCAGGTTATGAGAATCTTCAACTTTATCTAATTGCTATTCTATCTATTATTTTACAAGCAATAATTATTCGCCTGAAACACTCATCCACATTGTAAAATCTCCTGATAAAAGATACATGACGCCAACGGGACTCGAACCCGTGTCCATTGTATAAAGCTGGTTGTTTTCATGTGAAAAAATGTAACAAGCAGTAATTGTTGAATGAAACACTAGTATATATTGAATTATTTCGCGGATAAGAGATAAGCCGCCATAGCTCAGTGGTCAGAGCTGTCGACCGGAAATCGAAGGGACACGGGTTGGAGTCCCGTTGGCGTCATGTATCTTTTATCAGGAGATTTTTCAATGTGGATGAGTGTTTCAGGCGAATAATTATTGCTTGTATAATAATTGTTACCCTTTGTGCTATGCATAAAAAATCTTGTCTTAAACATTAGTTTACCAAAAGAATAATAATTAGCTATTCTATCTATGTACATGTTTATAGTTGCAAATTTGTCAAATAAATAAATTATTATTTTTAGTGTTTAGAAGAAAAAACGTAAGTTGAGTCATTTTAAAAACTTTATCACGTTTCTCACCTTTCAAATACAGTTTTTAATTTTCGAATACGTTCTATCTGAATCGTAAATACAGACAACTCTTCGATTTTCTGACAACATCTTTAAGAAATATAACGATCAATATGCAAGAGACTCGAGGGGTTAAACTGATTATTTAAAACATGTCTCCCCTGACCGAGAGTAGCATCGCTGACTCACGGTTCAAAAACAAATGCACGAAAATAATAATGGACCTACTAGGGTTCATAATCTCTAAATACAGGGTTTTCCAATAAGAGATGTTATTTTGAATGGCTCGCTATTTCGGTAGATGTTACTTTTGAAGCTGTCATTTTTTGACATTTGACAAGTAGAAACTACGCCATTAATAAAAATGGAACGATACACGCTTCGACAACGCATTGAAATTATTAAAATTCACTTGAGTGAATCAAATGCAAATCATCTTGAGTGATGAGGACCATTTCCACCTCGGTGGCTTCGTCAACAAGCAAAATTGTCGCATCTGGGGCTCGGAAAAACCAAGAGTTATTGTTGAAAAGCCTCTCTATCCTCAACGTGTGACTATTTGGTGCGGTTTATGGTCCGGCGGAGTCATTGGACCTTACTTTTTCGAAAATGAGGCTGGAGCAACAGTTAGGGTGAATGGATTGCGCTATCGAGAGATGATTAATGATTTTTTATGGCCGGAATTGGATGGTATTGATCTGGACAGCGTTTACTTTCAACAAGATGGCGCTACGTGCCACACAAGCAACGAAACCATTGATCTTAAGATTGAATATCAAAATAACACCTCTTATTGGAAAACCCTGTAGTATAAAATAAAGTCGCTATCGGCGTCTGTCTGTTTGTGCGCTTAGTTCTTCTAAACTAGGCAACGGATTTTGATAGGGTTTTAACTATCATTTAGAGAATTTCTTCCGGAAGGTTTATATGTATAATACATGCATGTTATATTTGTAGAAAGTAGAGAAAATCGATGTTTTATAATCGAGTCGTAAAAAATATTTTTGTGCGCTTACATTGCTAACACTGGCTAAACCTTATGAGATACATCAAAATAATATACTACGGAATTGTATATCTTTAAAAGGCCTACAATAAAGTCCGCGACGGTATATGTCTATCTCATAAGGATAACTCCCAGAAACGCCGCGTACAAGTCAGCTAGTGTAATGTAATTAAACACACAAATTTCGGCTATCGGTGCATAAGTGCATTTTTCCAAGTTCAATGAAGCCTTAATTTTCAAAATAGGAATTGATAAGTATCAAATCATATTATCAGACAAGTGATAAGGTAAGTAACAAAATTATTTTTTTAATTAATAATCTTTATTTTAAATGTGTATTTCATTTGTTTAAGTGTTTTACACATGCTTAGATGAATTATTAATCGAGTGAAGCTACGTTTCTGAAACAACGCGCGTAGTTTTACTGAACTAGTTTCAGTGGACATAATTTCGCGGGCCGTTCATATAACTATAGCATTCGTACACACAATCATATTATTTGTCGAAATCCTTTTCATAAGCGGTGCTACATTTTTCGTTCGATTAGTATGAATATAACGTGTCTTGTATTTTGTATAGATGTAGTAATTTTTCAAGTTTACTAAATGGAAATTTCTTCTTTTGAAAGGCAAATATTTTTAATGAGAAACATCTTAAGGGGCTCCTAGGGGGTAAAACCGACTCTTGCGTAGCAAGTGTGGCAAGACGGGACGACGCTCTTGCACGGAACAACGCTCCATTGCTCTTTCCTCCGGCCGCAAAACTCTGTGAGGTACATTTGATTCTATTCTCACTAAAATTGCCAATGGATCTATTCTAAACTAGCTTTACCCCGCCACGCATTGCAGTTGCTCAGTCTGTCTGAATGTTAAGTGCACAAACTTCGGGAGGTGATTCTACATGATGGTAAAAGTAAAAAGATAAATTACTTTTTTTTTTTCCAATACAAAAATATTTTTTTACACAAACAAGTCAACTGTGTTTTACCTGAAAACAATCCAATCGAGTCCCGTTGGCGTCATGTATTTTTTATCAGGAGATTTTTTCAATGTGGATGAGTGTTTCAGGCGAACAATTATTGTTTATAAAAATAATTGTAATCCTTAAACGTTGGAATTTCGAAAAAAAAAATAATTTTTTTTTGCTTGTAGGTACTATCATGTAGAATAACCTCCCGAAGTTAACGCACGTTATTCCCGGACACCTTGTATAATTATTTGCGTACCATATTTTAATAATAGTTTTAATATCAAAAATATAAAGACTTGTTTTCTTTCATTTTATTTTACTTCAATAAAAACCGTTTTCGATGTTTTACTTCTTACAGGCGTCGTGTGACGAGAAAATAATTTATTTTAATAAACACTTTCAGCTTCACAAATCCTACAATTATAATATCCCGTGATTTTTCACGGGTCTGCGATTATAATGTCATAATTGCCGGGATCAATCCCGACATACATAATATAAAACTGGGCTAAACCGTAAAATGTTACGTAAATAATATTAAGATAAGAGAAAAATAAAACATAAAATTTAATTAACGTGAAAAAACCCAAAAGAGTTAATAGTAAACAATATAAACAAATGCGTAAAATAAATATATTGTTTACATCATTTTTCAAGAAATACGAAAAATAAACAGGAAGTACCAAGACAATACCTCTTCTACCGCGCAACCGACTACAAGTTGCAAATAAACCATTGTTCATTTATTTATTGTTTAATTAAATGTTTTTATTAAAACAATGTATTTTTTTAGAAACTTAAAAACTTACAGTATTCGCGAGAAATATGTTATAAATTAGTAGAATTTCGGAATGCGGGGGCTTAAGATCTGGTCACCAAAGATGGATAAAGCCATTTTAAGCAACGTTTCAATTCTAAATCTAAAATACTGAGAGCATTTTGTAATTGAACAATTAAAACAAAATAACAAGTTATAAGGTGGTAGTTTTTAACATTTTCACCGTGGAAAGAGAATTTTCTTTCCTTTGACAAATTTAGCAGATGAATTATATTTTACACCACATTCAGCATAAGGTTCCAGTAGCAAAATAACAAATACCCAGTCTTGAATTATTTTTTATTTAAATTTTGAGCCAAAAATATGTTAATAATTAGTTGCAAGATGATATTGTTGATTCTGAAATTGAAATATGGCGCTTAATAAATAGGTCCGAATGGTCGGGTGCACGACGTAAGTGAAGCAACCGTGCACAAAAATATGGGAATAATTAGTTGCAAGATGATATTGTTGAGTCCGTCACTCCTGGACACACCGACCCCCCAGATTCCTACCCACACCTCATACCTTTCTCCTTCCTTTCCTTAAAAAAAAACCTCCACGCAGCATCCCCAAAAGATGACACAGGTCCTGGGTACTGACAATACCTAATACATACAGCACCGTTGAGGTTTTTACTAGCGCCAGACGCCGTTTCTCCCATGGTCAGCCCTGGAACTATTGATACCACTGGCTGGTACCTACTTAGTAAAAAAAAAAAAAAACAGCAAAAAATGGTACAGAACATGACTTTCGCTTTGACTCCGAATGGTGGAATCGACTACCACCACACCGCAACTTCGACTGTGTATCTTTTGTTGTAACTAAACAATATTAAAATGTGAGCCGTTTTTAAAAGCACGTGCGGTATTTTTCTATCACAAAATCATACAGTCAATAAAACGTTTTGATTTACCTTTATTACTATAAAAGGAAACTATCTGCATTTAGGAAATTTTTAATTACGTAAAATAATATAAATAATCATAGTAATTGAGGTGAATCAAAAGGTTTTATTAAAAAAAAATCGTATGAAGCGTGGCCAGCGATCCAGAATAATAACCAAAAAAATGTAGATACCTAACTGCAAAAGCTACGGTCAATGCGTTATTGCACTATGTAGGTAGAAATATTTTTATAATGTAAATTATAAATGAAAATAGTTTTATATTTACTATCGAGAATTATTAATAGATCCGTCAGGTTAATACCAGTAATGACGCCGATAGGTCAAGCATCTTCTCATTTATGAAAAAATAAAAATATTCAAAATTTTTATAAAAATACAACTCACCCAAGAAACGTCGTAGACAAAATCAATCTTCATAACACTTTCACCGGAAATTTTCTAATTTTCAAGTCAAGGCACATTGCAAGACTTTACGAAGCGAATGGAAACGCTTTTAATTCATGTTTTAAGAGAATAAATAACATTTTTAGGCCCAACAGATTTGAAACCATAGGAGTACATAGGAAAAAGTATCAAAAAAACCGCTGCGAGTTTTCAATGTTTGACAGATAAAAACCATAGATCATTTTGAATATTGACCTATATATTAGGGATGGGCCAGTCGAAACATTTTCATGATTGAAATATCCCGTTTCGAAATGTGGCATTGCAGTTCGAAAAAATTGACAGATTTTTTCCTCTGATAAAACTAAAACGACGCCTTAATTTCACCCCTAGAGATAAAACACCTTCTTATGCTTATTATCGAGCTTCATTTCTAGTGACCAGCGTTGGACATAGGCCTTGATATGTCCCTAGGTATATACATGACTTGAATTCACAGAAAGACCAAAGCGAACACGTGCCCCAGCATTTGTCTCTGTGATTTTACACGCAGATGGAGGCGGCAGTTCAGATTTTATTAGACCTAAATATTTTGTCAATAGTTTCACCGGTCCCTCAATAAAAAAATAAAAAGCCAACTTGAAAATACACCCATCAAGTCGTAATCCGAAATGGGTGTATTGTTAAACCAGCAACTCGGCAATAAAAACCTTCGCCCAAGGCTAGGCTATATTGTAATTGTTTGAAGGTCTTTTGTACAAATGTCATTTTAGCATCTTTTAAAATAATAATAACGACTACGGTGAGAATGTCGATGCCAGCGCCACGGACTCAAACAACGTACCCATAGACATATGAATATTAGTAGACCTGCCCTAAGTGATTAAAAGCGTATTATCCCCACTCCCCATACCGGTTCCATTGAGCCGGCTGGGCTCGCATATGGCCTCAAGTGAAATTTGAAAACGTGACGTCATCATTCTTGTGCGAACTATGGTCGAGGCATCATCGGTTCATTTTACGAAATAAAACGGCAAAATGTTGACTTGTGATATGAAAACTTGTAAAAATAGATGTGAAAAAGAGAATAAACCCAATTGTCGTATTACATTCCATAAGTAAGCATTATTTTACTTTATTTTAAGCTTATTCCCACCTATTATATGGATCAGTTTTAGAAACATATACTATCACATAACAATGTAGCGATTCTCAAGTGTGCTCATCGTTGTTTACTGGGGTAAGTAAATTATGAGACATTTGTAAAAGTGTCTTAACTAAATACTCTGAAACTAACTACGACTCTGAAAATAGAAGTTGCCTTACTTTGCCGAATTTGGACTTCGCAAATTAGTTCATAACGTGGCGAGTAATTTGCGCTCCCATGTAGAAATGTCTATTCATTTAAAAGCAGATTTTACTTTTAAGAACTAAATGGTGATATTATAATGCGAGATGCCTATTTACTGTCAGATTGATTTATTGACGAATCACAGTCAGCCTTACTCCCTTCGTTCTTCAACAGTTGATTTTACCCCTCGCCATTAGCTTCTCGTCTATTAATTCCTATGTCTGTGAACGTACCGAAGTGGTGTAAAGCCGAACCACTTTAGTTCCAGCACCCCACGACAGGTGCGCTACGGTCGCCGGATTGCGCAGCTCAACACATTCCGCAACCAAAACAGTCAAGAGTACCCAGTCAGAGGGTGATCATCTCGCCTCCCCTTGGGGCGGCCGCCGAGGCGCCTCCGCCCAGGAGGCTGCCCTCTCGGCGGTCACTATCTCGCCTAGTTCTCGACAGTTCACATTTCCGCACTCGACAGTCATCATCTTGGGAGTCATCATCCTGCTCTCCCCCTTGGAGCGGCGCCGAGGCAGCTGCCGACCAGGGAACTGCCCTAGCAGAAGTTACCGTCTCGCCTCCGCCGAGAAACTTCCTGCTCTCCCCCTTTGGAGCGGCACCGAGGCTCTTCCGACCAGGGAGCTGCCCTAGCAGAAGTTACCGTCTCGCCTCCGCCGAGAAACTTCCTGCTCTCCCCCTTTGGAGCGGCGCTGAGGATATCCCTACGAGGAAGCTGCCCTCTCAGGAGTCGCTGCCTGCCGACTCCGCCCTTCGGATCCAACCCAAGTTGCCGCTTGTGTGTGTCGGTGATAAGTGCGAATGTGGAGATCCGCGGCTCCAGATAAGAACTATAATTTACAACTAGTATTAAGCTAGATTAAGATTAACCCTTCTTTATACATTTTTTTAAAATAAATTTTAAGAGTGTTTTGTAACTAAGTAACTTCTTTTTTTTGTAGTCGTTCCTCCTTATCTTTTACATGAATAATATTAAATAGAAACTTCCCTTAAGTATAGTTATAACAGCCTCCCTTATTTTATTTTTCCAGTGTTCTTGGCAGCTCTCATTCTCAAGTCTGCATTATTTCTTTAAATAAACAACCCATGCCCCACAATCATTAAGAGTAATATTGGGTCGGTTGTGTCCAAATGATTCATTCAAAGCAATGGTGTATCATCGGCAGACTACCAATGCGATAGCATCGGATTACGCCAGCCGGAATACTCTGGATGTTCGAGAGCCTGGAGACTTTTCGGGAATATTCTCCAAGACACCGCACCGCGGGAGCACCTATATGAATGCTGCTTAAGTAATCTGCAATACAGATCGTAGACAGTACGGCGTGACTCCTTTTCTCTCTGAGCAACATTTCGAGTACGAACTCAGTGATGTAAAAAAATCTGCTATTTGTGTAACATAAATAACTTGTGTAACAGCGAATAAATATTCAGAAAATTTTATTAATAACTTTTATTTATCTCTCTACCATCTTCTCTCTAGCAGCACCACAGCGGAGCACACCCACAACTTTACAATAAATCTGTAACGAGAATGACTCAAAAAGAGACCACTGCCTGGAGCATTTGGGTTGCCGGCACGCCAACTTCAAATGCTCTTAGAGTTTTTTCACATTAAAAAGCCAATTTACATGACTTTTTATTGTGGTAAAACCCTATTTACGAATAAAAGTTTATACCATCGCTTTCTGTATATTTTCCAATACGAATTGTACAATATCTCAGCGGGCATGTCGGCACTTAACATCGCCGGAGACCTGTACCTGCTTGTAGCCGACTGAAGCCCGTGGTGACTCACAGTGGACAATTGACCGATGTTTGTGGCCCATACTTTGAACGCTGATGTTAGCTCTATCTATATACCTCAATGAATAAAATAATAATATTATGTTTTTGTTAATGATAAACCTTCTACCGGTACTTACTTACATATTGTGTGCAGGATCATTGTAACAAAAAAATGAAAATGCTTGTAAGAGAACCTTCTAAACCATTATACCAATATTATTGCTTTTGAAACACAAAACCTCCCTGATACAAAAGCCAGCAAGCCTATTGGTTACCATATCTTCATGGATGCTGTTCGGAGAATCTTTATGGAAAGAAAGAAGTGAACTTAAGATTCGTTTGTAGGAGGGAGGAAACACAAAAGCCAGCAAGTCTATTCACAGCCAGGTTGTTATCTGGTGTTCCTTCAATTGTTCACAGGGGCCAATAGGATCTATCCTTCAAAGTATCTATCTTTGAAATACCTGTAAAACATGCAGAAGTTTAAATGATCAATTTGCCTTAGCTTTACCAGTTTGCAGAATTTGATGACCATCAAATCGATCATTTGTCCTACGTAAGCTCCACACAGTAGGCCCTGGGGGAAATTATTTATGCCATCTTTGGGGATGTTGTGTTAAGTGTCTTTTTTAAGGAAAGGAAGGAGAGTAAGTTTTTGGAAGGAAAAATGTACGAGGGATGGGTAGGAACCTGGGGGTTTTTTTTTTTTTTTATAGTGAATAAGTGTGTCCAGGAGTGACGGATATATGAATCCATCCTTACAACCACAGTGCAAGGTGATGGGTCGAGAGAGTCCTGCTGGAGAGGTCCAAAGGTCTCCCCAAACCAGTCTCTCTCGATTAGGCAGACCACACAGTAGGTGGGCAGATGCATCCAAGTTTGTAATGTCATTGTTTTCAAAAATTATAAAATTGTAATCAGGTGACAACGCCTCAACCTAAGCATTGGTTCTTACTACAAAATGGAAGAAAATTTAATTTGATGAAAAGAGATATTGTAGAAAAAATTAAATAATTCAAAAACGAATGATTATAGACATTTATTATTTGGTATACATTAATCACCACTAACGACATCTTCAAACAGTCAAAGCCAACCCGATAAGTCCTCCATCACATATTCAGTAATTAGTACACATTAAGAATGTTCATAATCCTATCATAAATTAACAAACACATCAAAGTACAGTATATAATAATATATTATTAATATAATGGTAATACTGCCGTTCTAAGGTCAAAATCAAAATATTCCAAATAAATGTCAAGATGCCGACACAGACAAAATGAGATACTTCTCTAATAAATGTCAAGATGCCGACACAGGCAAGATGAGATACTTCTCTAATAAATCTCAAGATGCCGACATAGACAAGGTGAGATACTTCTCTAATAAATCTCAAGATGCCGACATAGACAAGGTGAGATACTTCTGTAATAAATGTCAGGATGCCGACACAGACAAGACGAGATACTTCTGTAATAAATGTCAAGATGCCGACACAGGCAAGATGAGATACTTCTGTAATAAATGTCAAGATGCCGACACAAACCAGATGAGATACTTGTCTAATTTCATTACTACTTTCACCTTTTCAGAATGAGGTTGGGCTAATTTATTTTATTTAAAATGTATTTATTATATTTAAAGTACTAGTAACGACGGTAAAATTAGTTTTTCGATATCTCCAAAAATGACGAAGTTACGAGCTTTCAATGTGAACATTGATAAAATATATGCAATTGTATCTCATGACAGTATAATTCATATACCACCATGCATATACCATGATCTCGCAGGCTTTTCAGCCGCTCATCAGCATTTTGATGGCTTATATCTTCGGTATTTTCCAAAAATACAGTTCTGTGCTCAGAATGCTCTAATTAATATGATACAAATGTAAATAACACGAAATTTCGTTTGGGGGACAACCTAATTCAATGGCCTTGTGCAATTGAATTCTTGGAATAAACATTAGTGACAATGTTTGACAAGCAACATAATGATGGCAGTAGAAGGATTTCAAAAATATTGTCAGGTTATTATTTGTAACTTAGGAATTTTATCCATCTTTCAAAAAGTTAAAATACATACTAAGTCATTATTTGGCACAAAATCCAATCACATAAATGCTCATTAATGGCAGAGCTGTGCAGAACCTATTTTAATACAGAAATACACTGATTACCTGACTTTTACACACATATTTTATCATTATAGGCTAGTACAACATCAATCATTTAAATATATTCAATAAAATCACAGACCAAAGAAGACATAGAAGTTTCAGAACACCTTCGTAACCTTCACTGGCTCAAGTGCCCAGAAAGAATCCAGTACAAACTGTGCTGGGTGGTGTTTAAATCCACCAATGAAATGGCCCTACCCTACATCTCTGAACTATGCGTCACGGAAAACACTGGTCTGAGGCAGTAAACTCTTAATCAGCAACATCATCAGCTGTAGGCAGACTGATAGAACCTAAGCGCAAGCCAAATACTAAGTTTGGTGATCGCGCTTTCAGAGTATCTGGGCCGAAGGCTGAGAATAAACTCCCCCCGGAACTAAGATCCATAACAAGTCCAACAGAACTCAGGTCTAAACTAAAAACTTAGCTTTTTAAGCTGTCATACCCTTAAATTAAATATACCATTCCTAAGAGAAAGTCCAGTTATATTCAATTTTCCAATTATGTCCTAAATCCTGTATCCAAATTTCGCTAATAAATAATTAGATAATGTTAATTAAGTGTTAATCTCAAGTGACCTACCAGGTATGTATTGTACTGTATATTATCTCCATAAATAGTTAGTAATAAAATAGATCACTGTAGAAAAGTATTATAAATTTGTACAGCGCCCTTGAGGTGATTTTGCACAAAAACGGCACTATACAAGTCATCCAATTATTATTATTATTATAGATATGCCCTATTGCAAAATCTTGATATCATTTCGACTAGCTGGAGGCAAACCACGTGACAATCTTTTTGGCACCAAGAAGGTTCAAGCAAGTCTTAAATAAACTATGAAATCATTCGTACTTTAACCTTCGATGCACATTGACCCTGCGCAGAAAAGTAGAGTTTGTTAAAGAAAGATAACCGTTTGCAGCGCAGTCCATTGTGGGACTTTTCTGCGCAAAGCGATCTCTCATATTTGTGCAGCAGCGAGTAAATTATATTTGTAAAAGTATTTAACTATATACTGTAACAAAATATTGTGTTTTGTAAAAAGTCAAACCTTTCTTCGCCCGATATGGGATTTTCAATTATGCATATTACGAAGCTAGCAATTTGTTGTAAAAAAGACTAGTAAATCGTTAGCAAATTTTATTTTCAAATACTAAATTGTGATAGAACAATGCGAGTTGCCTGTAGACTGTCAGATTCAATAATTGACAAATCACTTAAAGGGAGACGCCCACGTCACCTCTCCGTTTCGTGCAACTTGATTTGTTCCCCCTCACCCTTATGGGCAAGTCCATGGTTTCTTTGGTCTGTGAATAAAATATACGAGGTTGGTACAACAAGTATACAACATTAGAAGTGTATACTTTTTTACATAGGTACCTACTTTGAAACACAATAATGCAACATCAAATATCTCTGGCTTAATTCGCGAAATGCGTAACTACCGTTGGTACACAAGTATACAACATTAGAAGTGTATACTTTTTTACATAGGTACCTACTTTGAAACACAATAATGCAACATCAAATATCTCTGGCTTAATTCGCGAAATGCGTAACTACCGTTGGTACACAAGTATACAACATTAGAAGTTTATACTTTTTTACATAGGTACCTACTTTGAAACACAATAATGCAACATCAAATATCTCTGGCTTAATTCGCGAAATGCGTAACTACCGTTGGTACACAAGTATACAACATTAGAAGTGTATACTTTTTTACGTAGGTACCTACTTTGAAACACAATAATGCAACATCAAATATCTCCGGCTTAATTCGCAAAATGCGTAACTACAGTTTGTCAAATTTTACAAGAGGCGCAAAAAACTTGAAGACAGGTTATTATTTTTGTTTATGTTCAGGACATACCATATTTTTCTGTATTTATTTTCATTTATTAAACATTTTATATTTAAACCTTTCTAGTCTTAAACGGAGTTAGGAAGTTTACTTCATTCTGCAAAATGGCGCCATGGACATTTTTACTAATTTGTGTTTAAAAACGAAGTGGATTTTTAAAAAAATTTTACTATTCGAAGCAGGACTAATTTTATCACCAAATGACATTGAAATCTTATTTTCAAGAAAAGTGGAGTTACGCAGTCTAAGAATTAGGCCGACGATATGTTTCTACGTATTTCTATTACTATTTGTAACTGTTAATTTATTAATTGTACAAGTTCTGTAAAATATGTATTATGATTAAAACCCCTTAAAAGACTTTCCACGCGCTTTCTTTAGACCGGACTGGTTTTTCACCCCTGCTACGGACATCTTAAAACTGGGACATCTATATAAATAAAATTATAAATGTTCGTTTGTTCAAAATCTTAAATTTCAGAAAGTTCTTTACCAATAGCGCTGAAAAATTCAAAGTTTGTTGGGATTAGTGGCGGGAGTGTTTAGACAGTGCTTTGAATGGTACAAGAAGTCGGGGACACCTGATGAATAATTAATGCAATATCTCTGCAACGCAATGAGATACGGAGTCGAATTAAACTCCATGTAATGTAGTAGTTTAACAGTAACATTGTGGTATACAGTAGTGAATGGTGGAAGAAGTTGGAGACGCCAGAGAAAGACATTAGCAATAGCGAAGCTAGTCCGCTAGTTTTAAAATGTATTATTATTATTTACAACATCTGCATTTAATATAATAGTATATTAAAGTATAAGTGGATAAACAGGTCTTTAAAACACGCGCGATTTTTCAAGCAAGTGTTTAAAGACCAGTTATCCACAAATACTTTACGCTATTTTTTTTTATTGGTACACTTTGAAAACATAAATATTGATATTATTATTAAAAATTTGGAAATAAGAACTATTAATGAATTCGTGATGTGACATCACAATATCTTGTTGTCATGGAAATGAAAAACACAAACATTAATTTGCAATCTGTCACATAAGATTAATAGTTGACATCACAGTTTTTACTAGTTATTGTGTGTTGTTTTTTTTTTTTTTTTATTCTTAATTTTGGCTTTCACCCATTAAGAGTGATCTTGGCCATACATTACAACATTTTTCTTATTAATAAATACAACAAATTACAGAATAAAATTGACATGATTGACAAAACAACATTGATAAAACAACAGTAAAATGAGTTCTAACATTCATAATTTAAATACCAAAGCAGAATCGCGGTTAATACCTGAAAAATCCAAAGACGTTTATAAAAAAGAATATGAAAGGTTCATAACATGGATGGAGGAGCAAAACGTAGTAGATGTTGATGAACGAGTTGTGCTTGCTTACCTTCAGAAAATGTCGGATTTATTTGACGTTTAAAATATTCCTGTCAGATTTATAGTTAAAAGTTGACATTTAGACTTCACATTTTCTTGATTTGTTTATATTGCCATGGTAACTTTAAAAAACGCGCGTTCCATAAAGTGCGATTTAAACACGCTAGAGCGTACTTTAAATGAGTAAAAAAGGGCACCAATAAAAAAAAATATACTACACATTAATTTAAATTAAATTAAACATTGAATTTAAAGTCAGAAAACTAAATACATTATACTTCTATCATGCAACATTACAAATTTACAAAGATAATATTCTAAATATAAATTCACCTTTTGAAAACAATCTCAGACAAACGTCAATCCTCCCAACTCCAAAATGTAAAAAAACAATTGGGCAATTCAACTATAAATATCTTGGGAGTAATATTTTTTTAACTCATTACCAGAAAGTATCCGAAATATAAATAACAATAAAATTTTTAAACTTTATGTTAAAAAACACACTGAAAATATAAACTGAATACTTTGGCATATTACATAAAAAAATAACTAACAAAATTACACATCCCCCATATACACAAACCTAGCTTTATTATGGTGGCACATCGTGCATGTATAAAATTAGGTGAAATAATTAATATATTTTCTGAAAATTATGTAACATTATTTTTTGAATAAATATTTAAAAAAAAAAAAAAATAAATCGAATACGTTTTATCTTATGAATATGTTAGCAGATTGGATTTGTACTCCCTTACTTACCAAACACGGTGTAAATATTATGCGCGCATAAGTTCAGAACAGTGAAAAACTTGACTTGTTACCAAAGCGTCTGTGTGACGGGGATTTATTTTTATAAAAATCTATGACATTTAATGTACAACTGATTTCTACAATGAAATTCCAGCAGAAATCAGTTTATTATTCATAAATTCAAAAAATAAATTATAATGTAAATTAGCAAATAAATATTAATCTATGTACATATTAGAGCACACTACAATGTGATCTAACCATAGACAATAGAAACAAAAGAAGATATGGCATTAAAGACACCATCATGAAATATTCAATGAAATAAGCAAAACATTCTTCACTAATCCCTAACCACGCCTCCACCCCCACTTTAACACATAATATATGTTCACCCATAATAATATTGTAATATTAAGTTATTATATGTTTTGCCCCGAGGAAAGAACGGTTGTTCAGAAAACGGTCGACATTAATGTAAAAAATATAGTGGTTTAAAACAAAGTAATATTGTTTCATTTAAAATATTTTTCACACAGCAATATCATCTTCCAATTAAGATTAAGCCCGTCGTCCCCAGGTCGGTAAGCAATCAACACAAACCAAATGCTGTAAGACTAAACAGTTTCACACTAAACTGTGCTGCGGACCGTTACCTTACTATAATGAACTTAATTTTCTGCGCAGGTTCTTACTGCACTCGGTTTTTGTCGATTGCTTACCGACCCATAGGACGAAGGACTTGTTTTTAATTGAGTGGTTCAAAGCGTCAGGCTTGAACCCTTGTATCGCAGTTTGCAATACAATTTCATCTTATGATGACGCGAGTGGGAAGAATTCAAATGACGTCAGGTTATTTGTAACCTGGGAATGTTTGTATAAAACTCTCACACTAATCCGCCACTCCAAAAAGTGGGCAAGGGTTCAATCAGTAAAAGCGGCTGATTATAGTGTATATATGTATACAATCTTTCGTAAAATTTCCAATTTTTGGTTTAAAGTTAAGATGTCATGTTTACGCTTGCGAGAAGACTCCATTTTGTAAACTTATTCAAACAAAAAATGTGGCAAAATCTTAGAGTAACAATTACTCTAAGCACAGAACAAAACAAACAGAAGCACATGCAACAGTTATGCTAGATTACATAAGAGGGTTAGTGGAAATGTCATAAGACAACAATAATTATAAAATGGTGATTAAGAAAACCCAACTTGTAAGTATACGAAGCTTGGCACTCAAGTCTAGACAAGTAATGGACCACCGAAATTGACATACGAATACTGGCAAATTCCACAGCACCATTTTGCGCTTTCAACTTTGTAATTGTCGGATAATCCAATGTCAGATTACTGAGAGAGAACTGTATTTATAATAAAAGTAAAATTCCTTTTAAATAAGACAGAGAAGAGAATCCCACAATTTTCTGTACTTTTATCAATTTAAACTTTGTCTACCACATCTCTTCATTCGCAAAAGTTGATTTTAAAAATCTACAGCAATTCTAAGATAACCATTTTCATCACAGACCATTAGTATACTTCCATTTTGCCTGGCAACACCAACCAAATCAGTCTCCAGCAGGTGAATAGCGCTTGCGGACCAAGACTCGGGAACATTAGTCGAAAAGGACTCTCCATTCTCCAACATCTGGATTTCAAACCAGCACATCACCGCATTCATGGGCCCGTCTTGCAGCAGTTCCACATCCACCGTGCTATTCCCAAGCCTCTTGCTAACGTTCTCAAGCAGCACCGCGTCTTTAGACATACTTGTATAAGGTAGCATACTGATATCAGAAACGAAATCCTGACCGATCGAATATATATTCATGTACTCAGCAATATTGTAGTTCATCACGTTGGCGTTGTCCACTCTGTTCAGACGTTCGAATTCTTCAGAGTATATTACTTTTGCCATCAGTCTTACCTTGTGTGGCATCAAGAGACCGTTCAACGTGAGTTTGTTTGAGCGCATGCCTCTCGCCATGACAATGTGTTTGATGTTCAACTCGCCAAACGCTTCGTTGATGAAGTTGCTGATGATAAGATGGTATCTGCGGTTGTCGTTGTCTAGAACATCATCGTATTTTGTGTAGAAATGTATTCTTTCCGCTGCGATTCCGTTCAGTTCGCAAATGCGTAGAATCAGCTGTTTTTTAATGTCAGTTTCCGCAACGCAAGTTAGGCGCTCGATGCCGCGCGCCAGAAGCAAGAAACCAGTGATGGGGAACGGCGAAAGATCTAAGATTTCAATGTGATTATGAGTGCAAGCTTGCGTGAAGTGAACGCATGCAGCGCTTGCGGCGGTATTGCACGAATTCACCAACACGGAATCATTCAAACATCGTATGATGTTAGATTCCATCGGGAAGCAGTCTCTGTGCGTTTCACCCCTGAATAGCTCTAATTTCCCACCGTTGCAGGAGATTTGAAGTTGGATTTCGGCGCCTATTTTAACCGGCAATGGACGGTTTAGATAGAATATAGCCTGATCCCATGCTCGTGCTCTACTAGCGGCTCTTGGATCTGTTGTTAGGGAAATGGTTTCCGTGAGATGCAGATCAAACCAGACAGCGTACGCATGGATATAACCATCTTTGTTGATTTTTACTGTAACATCGTCGATTCCTAAATAGCCGTTGAGCAATGCTTCCATCGTAGCTGCATTGTGAAGGTCAACTTCTAAAAATTTGACAACATCAGTGATGTAGGTGAGATCTCTGAATAGAGTTAAATCTTCGGAATCATACGGCTCTTGACTGTTTTTATAAACATTGACTCCATGGAATTTAATCGCGTCTTTTAAACTGTTGTCTAAAAATATGTGTTTTTTTGCCAACGAGTTACTCTGCACTCCGCAAATGTACAAACTCCCAGACTTTGGTATAACGACGTCAGTGGAAAGGTTCTGCATCAGGTGTTTTCTGGCGTGGACCATTGTTTGCAATATTCCTTCTCCGAAGAAACCGGCATCGAATGTTTCTGTGACTACAGCCGAGACGAGTCCTTCAATTTCAGTTGAATTCAGGTCAGTGGACATCTTATTCAACAGGGTATATGTTACATCATTGTCTTTGAAAACTGCAGCAGAAATGTTGGTCAATGTTTCACTGGAATCAACGGCTACGATCCTCTGGGCTTGTGCCTGGGCAGCAAACAAGGAAAGCAGCCCTGTGCCACAGCCAATATCTAACACTGAATACTGTGGTGTAATCTTACTTAAAATAGCTTCTTTAAAAGCGCTGTTTCTCACATTGTCGTTGAGCATCTTATAGTGCCAGCGAGAGACAAGAGTGTTCTTAATTTCGTCCAATTCCCTCTGCCACAGGGGAATGTCGGGCTCCATCATGTAGGCCTCCCGGTAAAACGAGAACGCTCTGAAAGGCAGATTGATCGTTAGAAGATGTTTGGCGAAAATTCGCTTTAATTTTGCACAATTCGGGTACAAGCGCAGTGCCTCTTCGTAGCATTTAAAGAAGTCTTTGACGCGGTCTTCTTTGATCAGGCTGTCGCCTATGTCATCAGATAACTGGATGAACATTTCTAAATTCCGCTCCCTTAATTCTGGACATACGGTAAGGGCTACCAAAAAATGAGCGAACGCTCTGCCTTTGTTATTTCTAGCTACACAAAGATAGGCCACCTCCAGCGACTGCAAGGCTGCCGGCAGCGATACGTTCGTTTCCCATTCCATCATTGCTGCTTATAAGATCCTGATTAGACAAGACGAGAGACCAAACCAATCTTTAAACGCCTTCTCTGATCTGATCTTCTTCTTCTTTAATCTGAAGGAGTAGATATTTGTTAGATTCACAATTTGGCGAAAAATAACACGATGAAAAATGCACCAAAAAACCGTAGCAACACTATAATCATTATTCGAGAACCGCAGTATTATTGAACAATGTTAGACTGTGTCGAACTGTGTTGACAATTTTTCGCAGAATCTGACATTTAAAATTTTTCAAGTCATAGAGAAGACCATAGAAAAATAAAATGTGTTTCGAATTCCATAGACAATTTTTCAGAAATTTTACCACTAAACAAATTTATGGATTTACATATGTACGCTCAAATCACCCCTAAAAACCAATTTTTGTACATAAACACAAATTTTATTCTGTGATTTATTTCAATTTCATCATTGTAGTCTATAACCTTCGTTCTTCGTTTCTAAGTTCTGCGCCTTCGGCGGCAATGGCGTCGTTTTCGTGAATATTTCGTATTTCGTCCTCTTCTCTTGTCAATTTTGTTGTGAATTTGGTTAAGTTAATTTTATCCAATGGCAGACGTATTGGATATCGAAAACTCTGAGGAATTTGAAGTTGACGATGAGGGGGAACGTAAGTTTTACTATTTTAAATAATTATTATAGAATCGAGGTGAAGAAAACACATTGGTTGTCTGTTTTATTTCGATCCGAATTTAGGTTAGGAAGAGCGGTTTACCGTTTTCGTTTATTTTTAATTTTAATTAACATTTTCACCTAGTGTCCATCTTTGCACGTATCAAAATGTTATTTATTCTCCAAAATGTAGACATTTTTATGAATCACCTCGGTGTTTACATGATAAACAAATCCAGGAATATGTTTTTGTTTGACGTTTCATACAAAGTTTTATTTTAGGGCTATGTTTTACTTGCAGTAAATTTGAACATGAAAACTAATGTTGATAAAACAGTGTGGTAATTATTTACCTAACCCCCGTACTCTTAGCCACATATTATGGAAATTACATTTCGTTTCAACAACTACTACAAGAAAACCACTTACGTGTACAAAATGGGTTATTGGGTTCTTAGTTTGGGTTAATTAAGTAATTTATGCGTTCTTAGATTGTAACAGAACTTTCACAAACGTTAATCCATATTGAAAAAATCCGAAATGGCGGCATCGTTTTAAAAGGGAACTTTTGAATGTTGAAGATAAATGAAATTTGAATGCATCTTTTACCATATCTCATGACGTAAATAGTTGTTTGTTGTAGTAATTAAGTTTAAACGATGTGTAATTACATAATTTGTGCCTATTAAAAGTGCAGCGGTTTGGGAAATATTTACCCAAAGAATATGCATATTGAATGGGTGCCATAAAATTTTTAATTTATTATTTTTGTTATTTCACTTAATTATTTAGCATTTCGACCACTTAGAATAATAAGGTTCCATCTGATACTTGAGATAAACTATAACAAAACTGCGCTGTATAAATTAATTGATATTATTCCTGTAAATTTATCTTCCCGTTCCAGAGGGCATCGCCCGCCTAAAGGAGAAGGCACGTAACAAGAAGGGGCGCGGGTTTGGCGGCCAGGAGGCGGGGGCCACGGAGGCACGGCGCGCCTCGCAGGGACGCTACGAGAGGCTGCGACCGTCGGGGGGCGACGGTGCCGACCCGGGACCCCAACGCTCCGTCGAGGGTTGGATCCTGTTTGTCAACGGGGTTAATGAAGAGGCGCAGGAGGATGATATTTTGGTAATTATTTCTTCATAATTTTCATCCTTGATTTTCTTTTGAAAAATCTATATATTAGAAGGATGTTTTATTGCATGAAATTTTGCACACAGATTTGCACACATTGTCTATATTGAGATGTAGAAGAAAAAACTCTATCCCATTTTCTCACCCCTTAACATCTGGAAAACTGTTTTTTTCGTTTTTTTTCGCCGACAAACCATTCATCCGTGTTGGCATTGGAATTTTGTTCTAGCTGGAATTATTTGATATATTATGCGAATTAATCCTGTATGCCATGAGAAAGTGCATAAAATTTTTTAACAAAATCGCTTGTGCTTGAAACACTTTGGAGTTCATTCTTGATTTCCCTCAGAAAGTGTCTAGTGTTCCAAAAGTTTTTTTTTATTTCAAATGTGTCTGGCTTTCACCCTTCAAGGGTGTTCCAAGCCATCATTTTAAATTATGGAGAGAGGGAAGGTGACTTGGAAGAGATGAGATGTTAAATGGAGGGGAGGCAATTTTAGATAAGGCATGACATAAGAGAGAATATTTGTTTATAGAGAAACAACCAAAAAATATATGATCTAAAGTTCCCACTTCTAGACCACAGAATGTACAAACTGAAGAGTCGAGCATGTGAATTTTTTAAAAGATGAGAAGGAACAGAACAATGCCTAATCCTCATTCGAACAAGTGAGGAAATTCCTTTTTTGGAGAAATGGGGGAATTGTTGAGACAACGGTTTTAATGGGATAGTCTTTTGTATTGAGGCATAGCAGGCTCCCTTGGATTGACTAGCAATGTGCCAATACTCTTACCAAACTTGCACAATCTATCTTTGAGGATGGAAAAAATATCAGATAGGGGAATGTGGTTTATGAAGGTACCAATAGGGTTGGATGCGCAATATCATTACCCACGGTTCCAAAGACTAAAGCAGAATAGAGCCTGGGCAACGCTGGGTGGCTTCAGCTACTAATAACATTATATTTGCCCACTTATTAAATAGCATAAAACTGCGCTATACAAATGCTTTATTAATGGGTTTTCCAATAAGAGGTGTTATTTTGATATTCAATCGTAAAGGATCAATGGTTTCGTTGCTTGTGTGGCACGTAGCGCCGTCTCGTTGAGAGTAAACGTTGTCCAGATCAATACCATCCAATTCCGGCCATAAAAAATCATTAATTAACTCTCGATAGCGATCCATTCACCGTAACTGTTGCTCCAGCCTCATTTTCGAAAAAGTAAGGTCCAATGACTCCGCCAGACCATAAACCGCACCAAACAGTCGCACGTTGAGGATAGAGAGGCTTTTCAACTATAACTCTTGGGTTTTCCGAGCCCCAAGCCACCGAGGTGGAAATGGGCATCATCACTCAAGATGATTTGCATTTGATTCACTCAAGTGAATTTTAATAATTTCAATGTGTTGTTGAAGCGTGTATCGTTCCATTTTTATTAATGGCGTAGTTTCTACTTGTCAAATGTCAAAAAATGACAGCCTTAAAAGTAACATCTACCGAAATAGGGGGTTATTCAAAATAACACCTCTTATTGGAAAACCCTGTATATACTAGAGGGTACCCAAAAGAAACCGAACTGATGTTGCGGAGGGCTTAGTTTTTCTAGTACCGGGTTCTTCCGGTAGAATCATTTACAGCTACCATTCCCCATCAGTATGCTTCAAGCACTGCGCTGGAGAAGTCTTCCTTTCGGCTGGTGTGAATTTTTTTGTGATGGTTGTTTTGTGTGCTCGTCGTTTTTGCGATGACTGATTTTCTGACCTTGTACTGAAGTTGGAGGGATGGATTCATACGTCTATCACTCCTGTATACCTTTTTCCTTCCTAGAACTTCCTTTCCTTAAAAAGACCCTCCACACAGCATCCCCTAAGATGACATAGGCCTGAAGGAAATTATTTTCCTCAGAGTCTCCTGTGTGGAGCAAATGTAAAAAAAAAAACTTGAAACACAGTTCTGCATTTGAAATTTAAGCAGATAATCACAAAATATGCCTACATAGCTTTTTTGTGTTCTTCTTTATTCTATGTTCCGAAGAGTTCCTTCAATTCTGCAATAAATTAATAAAAAATATATTTTCAGGATAAATTCGCCGAGTTCGGAGAGATAAAAAACCTTCATCTGAACTTGGACAGGAGAACCGGATTCCTGAAGGGGTACGCCTTAGTGGAATATGAAACCTACAAGCAGGCACAGGTGACTTATATTTTATTTTATTTATTTATTAACGTTCGTTACAACAAATGTAATGTAATGAAATGTGAACCGAATCGCAAAGTTGTATTTTGCATATCTAAGCCGGGATTGCTGTACGGACAGATATAACATTCCTAGTTTGTAAATTAAAGGCTGTAATTTTTCTTTCTTTTTATTAAAAATAATGTTTTATTGTGGGAGGCGGGTGACGGCCTTCATGGGTGAGGGGTAAAGCTCTCGTCTCGCATACATAACGTCGTGGGTTCAATTCCCTGCATGCACTGCGTTATTTGATTAATGTGTGTTAATTCCCAATTTATTCATATAAAATAATATACAGTTGAACTTGGTTATAACGATCACGGCTATTATGAGCAATTACACAACGATATTAAAGTTCAGGCTTTTCTTCATATAATTGTTTGCTGTTATAACGAGGTCGATTCACTGGTTTGCCGTGCAAATAATTTTGTCAACACAATTTCTGAATACATGAATGGGTCGCTGGGTCTGAAAAAAAACAAATAATTGGAATTAGTCTCGAAGTGAGAAGTACACAGGGGCGGCATAGCGCTGCGGTTAGCTGCCCGGCGCACAATGGAGGCTGGCTGGAATTTCCAATCCCGTTAAGAACGGTAATGTAAAATTGTCAAGAAAATCTGCGAAAGTCATGCCAAGTTTGAACTTTGCGAATTTGTTCCCTTTTTACGTCTTTTTTTGTATAACAACGCATCGTCAATCTTGTTTTAAAAACCAATAAATATGTTTATTGAGATACCTAGTTATGTGTATACATCCTTGCCCGGGGTAAATTTATGATAATGATCCACAACTTTGTCAGCAGAGGAGCCGCTTTGCCTATTTATTAAACAGGCCGTAACCTACAAATGATTTTGTTTTCATTGAGGGGGAGGGGGTTGACAGCGAAATTTAAGATTTAATTCTGTTGATTTTTAGAATTTGGTATTATGCAAACCGGTTCTTCAAATTTGGTTCCATTTTGGGCATGCAGCGTAAATTAACCAAACTCTTAACTTTAAAATGTTCTCAGCCAGGATTTTCAAGAATTACGCCAAACATTTTTATTTTTCTCTATAGCAAAGTGGGCCGAATGAAATTGACATGCAAGCCGTGGGTTGTGCATCAATGGTTTCTGACTTACAGCCGAAAGCTAGTTATTTATAACAAGTGAGATTTTACAAGCGTTACGATAAGCACAAGCTAGTGATAATAAAATAGACAATTTAGTGATATTAGCTATAATGCGTTGATTGTTTTGAATAGGAAATTGAGAAGCATGAAATCGAAAACTTTAAAACAATCATTGTTAATAAATTTCAGTAAAGCTTAAACACATTAAGCTATATTATGTGTTAGAATGACACACTACACAATAATCTTCCTCGGGAGGGTCAGAACAATTGGGAAACTGCCGCGGAATATCATTTCTTTGTATTGGATCTGTCACTTTGACAGATCACGGCAGATATTTTTGCAACGTCCACACTTGAAAATATACTGTACATTTGTGCGAATATATTGATTAAAAAACCTATTTTGGATATTACGAGTAATAGCTATAAGGAGCAAATTTAGTCAGTCCCCTTGTGCTCGTTATAACCAAGTTTGACTGTATAGTATACTTGCGGCGCATTCCAGAGTGGAAGATACTCTCAGTATCGCCCTGGTGTAAGACCACCATTCAGAAATAAAACGTTGCTTGAATTGACTTTAGCCGTGTTTGGTGACTAAATTTAAAATTCCGGTACTCCCCCACCTTCCAAAACCTACAGCCTCACAACATACCCCAATTGGGGATGCCATAGTCTCACTGACTCCAGAGGGTTGGGAGCAGTTAGGACTCTTGTGTGATATTCAATCCGGGAACTATTAATTATAACGGGATAATTAACACCTCTGCCATAGGTCACCCCAAGTTGCAAACTACATTTGGATATTTAGCTGGGGTTTCCGAGGTCATGGGGCGATGTTTGTCCTGGTCTCGTGCGATGGATGTGTCTTCCCACTAACTGTGTGGCGGGCCGGTTGAGGGTGACCCTTTTACCACTCCAGCCCGACTCTCGACCCAAAGAGTGTGTGCCAAGACAGAGTTGTTTGACGGTCCATCCTCTGCCTATCCCTGTGGTAAACGATGTGATGGTTACATATTTAGTTATAAATTTACATTTGCAGAGCGCCCGGGAAGCAATGAACAGTGCAGACATCCTCGGCAACACCATCTCCGTGGACTGGTGCTTCACCAAAGGGCCCAACAAGCTGCACGCCCGCAGCAAGAGGCGGTAGACGTCCACATTTCACCGCTGTTCCAACCACCATGATACGGCTCCATCAGCACGACTTGTCACAGACACCAGAGGACAAGCGGACCTACTCCCTTCTGTTGACCATCGTAATATTGTTCAAAATGTAACAGATCTGTCTTGAGAATTATAAAACTCACTGAACCAACAGATAAACTGCCCTCTAGCTCAGTGTTCCACAACCTTTTCTCACCCACAAGGGAGATTAAAGTTCTTTCCAGAATTCCGCGGCACACCAAAAGTAAAAAAATTGGATACTTTTCGCAAAACTCTGCGTCTGACTCAACACGGAAACCTTCTAGTGAGACAGGCATGTCAAATACTATTTTTATTTTATTTGTTATCAACATTAATAGATAAGACACTTTTGTTTTCATATTGGAGATAAACCATTCTCTTGTTCTGACTGCAACTATTCATGTTCATTAAAATGTGATTTGAAAGCGCACTTTTCATGTTGACAATGGAAATAAACCATTCTCGTGTTCTGACTGCAACTATTCACATTGCAATGAAAGTCTGATTTAAAAAATGCCCCTTCATATTCATAGCGGAGGTAAACCACTCTCATGTTCGAAAAAGTAGCTAAAACTATTTTCGTGTTCGGATTCCAGCTATTCATGTTCAAAAGAGTCATATCTGCAAAGGCGTATTTAGACTCGCAGTGGAGTAAACACTTCTCATGTTCTGATTGCAGCTATTTGTGTACACAAAAGTCATATTTAGACAAGCACATGCTAACTTACAGTGGAGAAAAACCATTATCATGTTCGTAATGCAACTATTCATATTAGTTGCTGAATATTATGATTCAATCTAGCCAAAACTCTGGGCCAGGATAGTCAACGTACATCAGTGTAAAACAATAAGGATTCATCGCAAGTTTAGCCGTCACCCTTGGCTTAGAATGGTTTCAGTCTAAATGGTGCGAAATATTCATTGTTTTGCGCACAAAACAGGTTCTGCAGTTTTGCCTTTCTGAGAAAGAATATTTTGAATAACTTGGGTTGTGGAGCACTGCTCTAGTTAAACATTTCGTCACATGGATAAGGTCCCTGCATTTATCGTATAAGCTTATTGTAGAATTACACTGTCCTCAATCTTGTATTTTCTACATCTGAATTAAACTGTTTCAAGTCACATTTTTCAAAATAGCAGGACCAAAAACTAATAAAACTCACAAACCTTACATTATTATTCTATGTCTATTATCAGTAAAATGTAAGCAAATAAAATAGTAAACGGAACATGAAAGCGAAAAATGTTCGCATCGTTTTGAAATAAAACCTGATGATAATGATAGTCTATAACTTATTATAAAAATTTGTATTTTTTTCCCAAAATAAATGATTTTTTTTGTATAAGTTGTTTAATACATAATCATTAGAGCTACAACCCTTGGAGAGTCCTGGTCACCTGTAGAAAATGCCTCCACTACTGCCAGTGTCCTAGTTCTTCCTCCAGTTCCTTTCATCTAACCATCCGAGGCCCTTCTACACGTATATGCAAATATCTAATACTAGAAGATTCAAGTATCTTGGTAACTACCGCCATAAATCTGCGCAAATAGAAGCAAACATTGCTGACATTTTGTAATCTCGTCAGAGACATCAGGCTCCCGCGCCTAGCCGGGCGAGGTTCTTCCCACTCACTCTGTCGAGACTTAAAAATGGCATTACACATTTTGAAATGATGCTTGTGCGTTAGATCAATGTTAGGAACAAAATAGTCGACAAAGAATGACAGCTATAGCAACTGTTTGGTTGTAAGTTGGGTTACGGACTGTGCGCAACAAGTTGTTTGTGACAGAGTACATAACATAGATACCTATTATAGTATACTGCATGTGTGCCCCCTGTGGAAGGGCCTAAGTAAAGGACTCCCAGTATTCCGTCACACTGCAGGCTTATTACAGAGCACTCTTGTGCCATCATCCATCCTTGCCACATAACCTGCGCAGCGGAGCTGTTCCAGTTTTATAAATCTTGTTGTTTACAGTTCCGAAAATTGGTATAGCTCTTAATTGTTTATTTTTTATGTGAATACCGCACAAGAATTCAAACTAATACCAACCGGTGACCGGATAAATCATCAAAATGATAATTCATCACATCTTTAAAAAGTTATATAAAGTCATGGAAAGTGATGAAAAAAAAACTTTATTGACTGGGTTAAGTAGGTTAGGTTTAAATTTTTTTTTTTTCATCGTTTCTAATGACTTTAAATCACTTTTTAAAGGTGTGTTGAATTGTCGATGTGTTCATTTATTATGGAACCATTCCAACCATATGGGGCATATTGTTAGGCTGAGGGTGGTGGGGAAATACCTGGCTATTTATATCTGGTCACCAAACATGGTTAAAGCCATTTCAAGCTACGTTTTAATTCTAAATTGTCTTACACCAGGGCGAATATGACATGCATTTTGAAACGTGCCGCAAATATACTATAAATTATTATGACACAAATTAATCAAATAAAATTTATTATTTATTAAAAATATTTAAAATTATATTTTTACAAGACAAGGTTTTTATGCAAAGCACAGAGGATAACAAATTATTTTAATTAATATTTATCCCCGTTATTCTCGTTTATCTTTTCAATTTATATTTGTGTTTCAGGCTAATAATTATTGCTTATAACTAGACATCGGATTATATGCACTAACAAAGTGCCAAAATATGCATGCAAATATGCACTAAAAAATGCACGAAAAACTCTTGATTTGCCCAAAATATGCACAATGCAAAATCAAAAAACCATTTATATTTTAATTAAAGACCGTACAAAAACAGCGAAATATTCTTAAAATTATGCATAGTGTTTATGACAATATACAACTAAGTATTTTTCCAAATTTTTTGAGCTCAAATTTGTGACGTTTGTCACCCAGTATTAATTTGTACGCCGAAAACGACCTCTCTACGTCAACTGACGTCATTGGACAAAATTTAAAATTTGGCGCCATTTCTGGAGATATCTGTTTAGGTAGGGTATAACCTGTGCCGTTGATGTAGGCATTAATGTTCTTCATATCTTCAAGACTCGGGTTTTTAAGCAAAATAGAGTGTAACTTTTTACGAATCTTTTCTGATATTGAATTAGGAAGGGCGTTGGCGAGTTCGATCATTGTTTCCAGTATTTCTATTGCTTTAATTAGAGGAAGGTTTTTTGTTTCCAATTTTTTATGGTATCTGGTAACTTGTGGAAATGTGTTGAGATGAGGGCGATATTCTGTTTAATGGATGCGTCTTCAAATGCTAGCTTGCTTGAATGAATTGCAATGGCCTCAGAACTGTCAAATTGCATAACTACCTACTTGTTTTACGGCCTCAAAATTTTCAGCATAGAATAATACTGCATTTAGCCAAGTACCCCATCGTGTAATTATGGGTTCTGGCGGCAATGCTAGATTTGGCAATTGCTCTTTATAAGACTGCACACGCGACGGTGCTTTTAAAAACACTTTTTTTGTAGAGGAAATCAATTTATTAACATTCCCATACTCTTGCCGTATCTCTTCTGCAAGGCGATGAAACCCGTGAGCTAAGCAGGTAATGTGTAGTAAATTTGGATAAAAAGTTTGCAAGGCTTGGCCAGCTTTCACCATGTATGGCCTCCGCGCTCGTGCCCTACGCGTCATCGTCACCTAGCTCCCTATACGTAGGAAATAAGAAAGTACATTGGATGCTGTAAAAATGAGATCTCTAAGGCTCGTGCGTTGTAAAACTATATGTAATTGTGTGAGAAATGTAGAAATTTACAAATAGTGCAAGAGTAATGAGCAAGATTAAGAAAGAGCCACTTAACCTTTCCGGGAGTAAGTTACGTAATGCTGGCCGTGCTCTGGGGAGTGAGTTTTTTTTACATAAATTAAAAAACATTTTTTGATTAAATTTTGTGATAGTATGCAAAATAAATAAGAGCCGATATCTCTGTCGATAATGATGTAAAATGTTTAAAATTGGTGTAAAGTTACAGGAATATGCCCATAGATGGCAATACGATGCATTTTTACAGAATATGAATATGCGACCCCTGTTGTCCATAGCCATCCATACTCCTTTGGTAAAAGTGTGTACCGTCGTTCATTAACGTTCAAACTCCCGGAAAGGTTAATGGGCGTGTAGAATGTATCAACGAAGAATGGAGTGTAAGGAGAATATATGACACAAATGTTAATATAAGTCGGGGACGACCGAGGAAGACATGGCACGATCAAGTGAACCAGATACTTGAGTCGATGTACAAATGTCAATGATATAATGCGTGTGTAACAAGACCCAGTTGTTTGGCAGTCCATCCCCTCTGCATGCCCCTGCTGATTGATTGTGATTGTTAATTATGCTGTTCTTCCGACTCCTATTATAGATGTCCATAATGAATCTTACAATTTTAGATTCTTTTTTAATGGATTTTCAAGGATTTCATTTGTGATGCATTCAAACGTACATTTGCCCTTCCTATACCAGCTCCATTAACCTGATATTCTCATCTTCTCGGGTCAGGCTGTTGCTTCGATGCAGCGCCTCCAGGCTTCACTGTGCTGCGCTACTTCAGCGCCCTCTCTCCAGCCTCTACTAGAGTTGCTTATGCCAACTTTTTCCGGGGCGGCCACGTGGGACGTCTTCTTTCTAGAATTGCCGCCAGCATTTTATGAAGAATTCGAACTTCTGGCGAATTTAGTACACACTTGTCGAAGCCACCTTATTTGCCACTTCTCTATGAAAAATATCACCTAATATTTAACAAATTATTATAAGCATTAATTACTCGCCTGAAATATTCATGCAAATTGAAAATATCTCCCAAGTAAAAATAAATGCCGCCGACGGGAATTGAACCAGCACCTTCTGATGTCCGGTCAGGTGCTCTGGACCACTGAGCTACGTCGGCTTATTCCCAACCCATCAAAAGGTGCGGGTTCAATTCCCGTCGGTGGCATTTATTTTTACTCAGGAGATATTTTCAATTTGTATGAATATTTCAGGCGAGTAATTAATGCTTATAATAATTTGTAATCCTTTGTGCTATGCATAAAAACCTTGTCTTATAAACATAAGTTTATCATTAAAAAAACCTAATATTTAAACATTAACCAGTGTTCAATTTTGTTACATGTGAATTTCCATTCATATATAATATGTATTTGGCTAATTTATATAGCGCCATTTTCGTGAAAAATCACTTCAAGGGCGCTGTATTTATTTATTTAGAATCAGTGGGTAATGGAGGCACTTGGTTCTAATAATTACAGATTTATTATCTCTGTTACATTGTAGGTAGATGGACTTTAGTAAAATGTATACATTGAGAATAATAATTATTGACATTTATACAAGCAAATATTAAATATATATACCTACATAATACGTAAATATTTTCTCATATGAATAAGTTAATAATAATTATAGTCAATGTATACATTTACTAAAGTCCATCATACATAATACATTTAGAGAGTGAAAAGATTATAACTGCTCCAACCAAATTTAGTTGATTACCTATTGAAAACTTTATCTTATCTATATATAAAAATAAAAATATAATTGTTAAATTGTTCAAAATCTTAAATCTAAATAAATTTTAACATTTAAAAAATATGGGCCGGTACATCCAGTAAGGTGGAGATAGGAACCTGGGAGGGATCTCATTGTGTTGGGAGGGTCGTGCCATTTTCAGTCATTACCATGGCTTGGTCCGGACAACACCGGGGCTTCGTCGTCTGATTTTCTTGCTGCTGTTTCTTGAAAACAGCCTTTCTTTCGTCGTCACCCAGAGGACCTTCCGGGTACATTTCTATATTGCGCAACATGATACCGTCCCTCACCGTAATTTAATCGCGAGGTGGGTATATTCGCATATTCGAAGAAATTCTACCCTAAGACCTGGGGGTTTAGGAAAACCCAAAACGGTAAGAATACCCGAAAATTTAAAGAGAGTGAGAGAAGCTATTAACCTTTCCCTTACTGTGCTAAAAAAATACACGCGTTCCGGTACTGTGTAGTCAATACACATCTCAAAATAAGCGATTTAATATCGGAAAAATATGAATATTCATAGCTAATCGATAATGTTTATTATATTTTATATCAAAAGTGATAATAATTGTAATTTAATTGCTGAAAACATGAAAAAACCATCGGCAGATGCTAAAGAAACGTGCGAGGGATCCACATCTAACGACGGTTCGCGGTCAACTGGCTAGCGGCTGGCGGCTGGCACAAACACAGCTGTGCGGTCGTAGGTATCAATGGTCTGAATCAAAAACTACAACTGCAGAAGTGTGGATGTCTCATGTTCCCGCATAGCGAATTAAAGCGGGACATCAATAGCGTGTCATTTCCTCGCACACTCTTCGCGTATTAGTATCACACGGTTGATTGTATTGGTGTATTTGTTCCTGATTTTTAACAAAAAACTCTGATTTTTAATTGAATTTGAAAAATATGTAATATATTATTTTTTAATTCAGTGCATAAATGTATAACGGAGGAATACCTAAAATCTGAACCCAGAATATATTATATTTATAGAGTTATTAAAGTTATTAGAAGCAATGTGTAGTAAATACACATCACAGATAAGGAAAGGTTAAATGGTCGCCTAAGCACTCTGCCTGGAAGCATGCAATTGAATTGGTCATTGCTGACCGCTCACAAAGGAGCATTTTGCACCAAGACTTATCATTCCGCCACTACAAGATTATGATTGTCCAAGAGTTGAAGCCTTCTGACTATAATCGTTCTCAAGAAATGTTGAACCAGATTCATGCGAGGTTTACTTTTTTCAGTAGTGACGAGGACCACTTCCATCTCTGTGGAGCGGTGAATAAACAAAATTTTCAGTATTTGGCTGAAAATAACCCAAGGCAACTTCACGAGAGACCTCTTCACTACCTAATAGTGACCGTGTGGTGTAACCAGTGTGTTTTGGAACCTTATCAAACTAAACTTACGGTTATTTGAAGTGTTCCAAATAAATATTCCACCTATTGTCGAACCTTTATCAACCCCAATTAAGCGTAGTTGGAACCTTGTCATTTAAAACAAAACAGTTTATAGGCGTGAGGTGATGCTGAATGTTTTTTTCCAGTATAGTTTAATCGAAAATAAACTCCCCGGTGGCAGAATCTCATTTTTTCAAAAACACCGTTTCCAGGATTTTTTTTCTCTCACCTAACCCATATGTAAATGCATGCACCAATATAATATAGGGTTTTCCAATAAGAGGTGTTATTTTGATATTCAATCGTAAAAGATCAATGGTTTCGTTGCTTGTGTGGCGCCGTCTTGTTGAAAGTAAACGTTGTCCAGATCAATACCATCCAATTCCGGCCATAAAAAATCATTAATCATCTCTCGATAGCGCAATCCATTCACCGTAACTGTTGCTCCAGCCTCATTTTCGAAAAAGTAAGGTCCAATGACTCCGCCGGACCATAAACCGCACCAAACAGTCACATGTTGAGGATAAAGATGCTTTTCAACAATAACTCTTGGGTTTTCCGAGTCCCAGATGCGACAATTTTGCTTTTTGACGAAGCCACCGAGGTGGAAATGGGCCTCATCACTCAAGATGATTTGCATTTTATTCAATCAAGTGAATTTTAATAATTTCAATGCGTTGTTGAAGCGTGTATCGTTCCATTTTTACTAATGGCGTAATTTCTACTTGTCAAATGTCAAAAAATGACAGCTTCAAAAGTAACATCTACCGAAATAGCGGGCTATTCAAAATAACACCTCTTATTGGAAAACCCTGTATTATGGAGAAGATGACAAATTTGAGGTACATGCAAGTATAAAAGTTCATGGGGACAGTTTACTATTTCGTGACACATGTCATAAGATTGAGTCATATCTTCCTGGGAGATCCCGTCATCCTGACACTGCTTTCTCTTTTCATCTGATCTGCGTATCCAAAACATATAATGATAAATTTGGGGTATTTAAAACTCCCATCAAATCACACAATCAGCGCCTTTTTGATATTTAACCCTTAGGATACAACCAACTTCAATAGCAGTTCAGTGAAATCATGACTACCTTCGGGTGTACTGCAATGTGCAGTGGGCAGAACTAGGTTTTAGAAGTTTTGAACGCATTTCAATACTGTCCATGAAAATTCCTAAGTAAAACATTGACATTGTAGATGATGCCTGTCAATTATTTCAAATATAATATTTGTCTTTGAGATATTTACAAAATATTAGCTGTCTTTTAAGGCGATGCCATACGTAATAATGCAAAATCATGTGTTTTTGGTTTGAAAATTTGGTCGCCTAGAAATGTTTCAGATGCTTTAATTAAATACTGCGAGTAGAATACATCTTGGCCTTTTAAATAATCGAATATTTTTTATATCAGTCTTTTTATAAGCCCAGAAAAAAATAATGTAAAGGCCTATGAAAACTGCTTTAAAGTTCAAAATCTCCTACTTACGAACCCATTTTCGGTTATGATTTTATTGTACAGTTTGGCAAATTAAGTTGTTTATAAAATGATCGAAAAAAAATTAAATATTTATGCCTGAACATCCACAAAATAAAATAAAAGGCACTTTTTGGCCATGTTTTTTTCTTGCATAAATCAAAACAGGCGGATGGTGTTAAGCGGGAATTTAAACCTTATCGCCATCTACGTAAAGGGTTGTTATTGATAGCGGCTCAATTTAAAATATTACACGACGTAGTGCATCACCTTGAGGGTTAAATGGCAACATGGGCTCTTCAAATATCAAAATGGCATAAATCGACTTTATTCTTACGAGTACATACAATTTAAATAATAAAAAAAACAGCTGTTCACAGTTTCAAGACCGTTTAATTACATTTAGTTAAAACAAACGACAACAATACAATGCCAATCACAGGCGCCACAAAGAGCAACAACATTATTTGTGCACATTTTGGAAAAATCATTTTGAAAAAAATAAAACAATCTACGTACATTTAAATCGAAGCAATATCAGACATTATTTTAAAACCTCAAATTATCAATTAAACTATATTAATATTCATGACACAGCATGTTTGAATTGCCGTACATTTAATTTAATACAATCCTCTCTAATAAGCTTAATCAACTCTCTTTGGCTTTCAATTAAAACTATTCGAAAATCTTTACATTTCACAAACACATGCAAAAACTTATACAATTCAAATTACAAATTTTAAAACTTCTGTTTCACAATATAGAAATGGCCATGTGACTTCAACGGATTGCATGATTTTTAAATAGAATAAAAAATAATATTAATGAGCATTAAAATAAGATATTTACATAAATAAACATGCAAAAATAACTGCATTCCTTCATTTTATTGCTTATTTAAAACTCATGCCTTCCATTTGGTCAAATGGCCTGAAGATTCTAGGAAGAGGTGATTTAAAAAAAACCTAATTTAATCTATTGCATCACGTTTTGCTAAGGTGTCTTATATTGTTTTGAAAGCATCAATTCCAAACGATACCTTTTAAAAAACGCAAACCATGAAAACATTGTGATGGGGTGTTCAAAAATGTTGCATTGTTTTCAAGTCTTGATAAAAAAAAAATACTTAAACTAAAAAAATATCACTTTCTAAAAAACGTGGACGATTTCCAAATAAAATTTTAAAAATATCTTTTATTTGAAGCTTTGTATAAAAGATCGCTTGCAATAATCACGTTAAATTGGTGATTCCTTGTTTCCGCAAAGATAAATCAAAAATTTCTGCACTAAAATTAAGTTACGATGATCTCAAAATCGGAAATTCTTTCTTCTGGTCAGGTCACTTTGAAAATTCCTCTCTTCGAGTTAGGTTAAGTTGAAAATTCCTCTCTTCAATTCAGGTTAAATTAAAAATTCCTTTCTTCAAGTTAGGTTAAGTTGAAAATTCCTCTCTTCAATTCAGGTTAAATTAAAAATTTCTCTCTTCGTGTTAGGTTAAGTTGAAAATTTCTCTCTTTGAGTTAGGTTAAGTTGAAAATTCCTCTCTTCAACCGAGGTGATAGTGAAAATCTCTCTCTCCAAGTTAAGTTAAGTTGAAAATTCCTTTATCCAATGAGCGTAAGTCGAATGAATATTCCCTTTTCAAAAGCTTCCAATGGTGTTTGTGTTTGTTTGCGCCGGTCTGCTGAGTGTTGGATTGTCTGTTAGTTTCTAGAGAATGCGTCTCCGCTGGTTCTCCAGCATCTGCTTGAGGCTGAAGGTGGACAGGGCCAGGCCAGTGAAGGCGAGGAAGGCGGCTGACCTGAACACAACCCTGTCTGGTGACGGGTGCTGAAACAACAAAACACATTCTCGTTACTTGATATATTCAACAAAATAAAGCAAGTAGTGATGAGATAAGACAATTGTCGGCTTCTGTATCGGCAAATCTGGAAAACATTTTAAAGAGGTCTATGTCCAAAGCTGGACACCAGAAGGCTCACCAACAAAAAGAGAGTTGTGGCGGCGAGATGCGATCTCATCTGTGTAGGTCGAAGATAGCAAAACCTAACCTAATCTAGTGTACACATAACTTTTTGTCTGCGCACAGTGAATGTAAGCAAATAGCAAGTATCGTCCTGCCGCTGAGAGCTTGAGTGTTACCTCTCTTTAAGTTTTTTTACACTTTATAATATACTAGCTGACGTGCACATTAAGAAATTCTCTAAATGAAAGTGCAAATACTATCGAAATTCGTGGAATAGTTTAGAAGAACTAAGCGCACAAACAGACAGACGCAGATTGCGACTTTGTTTTATACTATTTAGAAATTTATAACCGATCACGTTTCATAATGTAATATAACACGCACCCGACCTAATAGTAAACCTAGAATAGCAATGAAGCACGACGACGCTCTCTCTACCGACCTTGCCTTCACACATACATGCATAAATATACTACAATAAGATTAATAAATAAGTATTCTTTCTTCATATGAAGCGGTTACTTTGTGATGTGACATTATAATAAGCCTCTAAGTTATCCATTAGGTTGGATAACTTAAGAGGCGCTAGAGTTAAGGAAAGCCAAAAACGTCAATAGCAAAGTCATCAACAACCAAATAAACCTAAATAAAAGCCCTATACTCAGATTGTTCCCTATTGACAAAGAGCACTCGCCTCTCAATCTCCCACCTATCCCTACCTCTTCCACTGTAACTCAGACTGTCCACTTACCGTGATATCAACACATGTTAATTTATATTTTAGATGTTTAGTATTATACCGCCCTGATGAAGCTACGGTTGTAGCGAAACCCGGTCGGCATTAAGTATTTACCTATAAGTGATCTTTACAAAGTTATTGTTTAATTATTAAAAAAGTATTTTTAATTTGGCTTCCTTAACATTTAAAGGGAGTCCATTGAACATTTTGAAACCTTAATAATAAATATTGTTTTGTGTTGCAGATAAATTAGTCTTAGGAAGCATAAAATCGTTGCTGCTTCTCGTAGGATAGCCATGGACTGTACTATTAATACTAACACTTTTTAACACATAGTACTTTGATATGGAATTTTGCGACGCGCTTTTTCACAGATAAAATAAACATATTTGCAAGTGACGAAACAACGAGTTAGATTAATACTAAAAAATTGTATGCTAGGAGCATTTTTAACCGTGCAAGTGCGGTGAACTGCTAGGAAATCCACGGTGGATGTCTTGGCACGTCAAGGGTTAATACGTACAAGTGGCTTGGCAAGAAATATGATGATGTTTGTGATGTTTCACAAAAACGGCGCTCTGTATAAATGATACAAATACTATTTTCATAAAAATATCCTAAATTTCACAATCTAGATTAGATTTTTAGAAGCGAAGTTAGCAAGTCCACAATGGAGTGCTTGTACCTACCCTGATGTATGGAAGTGAGGCATGGAACTGGCAGAGAAAGGATGAAAGTAGACTACATGCTGTTTAAATGAGATCCCTGAGGCGCATGTGTGGTAAAACCATGTATGATCGTGTGAGAAATGTGGAGATCCGCAAATAGTGTAAGGCTGATGTAGGCGTGGTGAGTAAGATTAAGAAATGGACGATTAGATGGTTTGGGCATGTAGAGCGAATGAGCGAAGAAAGGAGTGTAAGGAGGATATATGATGCAAATGCGAATGGTAGCAGAAGTCGGGGACGCCCGAGGAAGACATGGCACGATCAAGTGAATCAGATACTCGAGTCGGGCAATGTCAAGAGTCAGAATAATAGAAGAGTATTCTATACGATGTATGAATGTGAATAAGGCAAGAAATGTGTGCCAAGACTGAATTGTCTGGCGGTCCATCCTCTCTGCCTACCTCAGCGGGAAACGACGTGATGTTAGTTAGTTAGATTATATTCGACATGACTTATCATAGCGGAATCTCAAAACTTGGCAGACTTGTTATCTAAAATTGAAAAAATGAAGTACACACTGACTTGGCAGAACTTTCGATTAATTTACGCATTTGAAAATAAATATTTTCACTAACTGTTATTGGCTGAACAACACTCAGCATTCCACTTTGACCTCCACCACACGAAGAAGAAAACTAGCTTTATTGTATATCAACATTTTAGATGAATAAATTTATAACCAATCTATCGAGGTCTAATATTATTCCGGTTATCTATGTGCAAATCAATTAAATTTTTATAGCGCAATTTAGTGTCTATTTCACCAAAATATTATATATTTTAATAGCTAAATCATTGCATAACCTTGTGAAATAGGGAAAATCTATGTCCGAAATCTGTAATTTTCAATAATATAATTATGACGTACGTAACCCAATACTAATACAATACATCGCACATCAATAAAAAATCGACATAAATATATCCGTTAACTTCGTTCAGACAGTCCACGCAATGCACAACAACATTCCCAACCACAAAGGGCAAAATAAAGAGTATGAAATTATTTTATTTTTATTTTACGACAGTTCTTATATATTAAAAAACAACTCGTAATAAACGTTTTTTAAAACATAAAAAAAGGTTTTTTTGGTTTGACTGGGGATTGAACCTTCCTACCAAGGAACTGGAGTCGACAACTCTACCTACCGAGCCAAATCCCGATTGGATAAGATCGACATTAATTGCGTTTGCTGTGATGTCATCGAATTTCAGAGAAATTCGTATACATCCGCGCGTGTGTGTGCGTGATTGCCACCAAAAAAGCTGATAGAATGCACTGTCATCGACAACGAGTCTATCTGCCGAGTTTCAGCTCGACCGGATATCAGAAAGTGGGTTAATTTACAATTCCGAGGTATGTATCCATTCATTCACGAAAACAATAAAATAAATAAAAAATAAAATAAATAAATCTATTAGAAATTTTATTCAGCCTTTTGTCATGAGCTGTGCTAGAACATCTGTTCTGCTGTGTGGTATCTTGAACAAATCGTGGCGACGACTACGGCGAAAGTTTTTAGGCCCGTATAAGCCATATAGAATTCCAAGAGGAGTGTACTATCAATGGAGTTATAATGTTATGTGACTAGAATAATTAATTTGGACATTTCTATTAGTGCTAATTGTTTATTTAAGCATTAAAATGAATCATCAACATAAAAAAGTCTTTTTTTCAACTTTGAGGATTTAAAAAAAAAAATCACAATTTGCGCCACAATACGAAGTATGTCAAAAAAATACAAATAAATAGTAGTATATCTGTGTGTAAGGATAGAATGGCCAACCTTGTGATTCCAGAGATAGCCTCATTTTTAATGTCAGTCCCATACATTTTTTTCTTTAAAAAATGATAACTCCTTCATTTGTACACGCAATTGCTTCATACGAAATTTTATAGCATAATAATGATCAGCAGAATCCATTTCTAGCCAAAAAAAATACCCTTGAAAATTCAAGTCTCTATGTCTATGAAAGGCGATTTTCAGCCCACTGTGCGTCGCACGCTTCTTGAAGTCAAGACGAAGACATTCAAAAACAAGAATTCGGATGTCATGAACTTGAAGTATCTATTTTAGAGACAAAGAGTGTCGAAAGATAAACCGTGAATAAAATATTTTTTGAGCCGTTTTCGAAATGGCTAAACATTTGCAAAACTTGGCTAAGAATAAGCAGCAATAAACAAAATTTCAAATGATGAGTTTGAAAACGTCTCCGGCGCCATGTTGCATTAAGGTCGTCTAAATCCGTACAGTAAACAAGGAACTCGTCTCGAGCAGATGAGTGGACTGTCCAATGTAATGCTGCGTACAGACACAAGAAAAGAAGCGCGAGCCGAGTCACAAATTACGGGAAAGGTACGAAGCAATCGCAAACGGCGCGAAACGCCGCTACAACAGTTTTTCACGCAAGTAAAGCATTTTTCCGTGGAACCCCGCCAAGGTCAGATCTACGGAGACGCATTGTTTCTGATCCAGAAACCTGCTCGTGTCACTCAACCTACAAAGCAAACATCTGTTTACGTATGCTTCCCTAAAACTTGCGAATGGTGAGCTCTGGTGCAATGAAATTTGTGAAGATTTATAGGCTCAAAAAACCATTTTCAGTTTGCGTTGACAATTGCATCATTAGCTACGGACGGAGCTTTGAAAGAGACCATATTATTGTGCTATATTTAACAAATAAATAAGAAATGTGTGTGAAGAAAAACTCGGGCGAAGTCGGGGTATTAACGTACCCTAGTAAATTACATCACGTTTCCGCATTATACATTGTACAATGCGACTAGAACTTATTGAAATATTTTTCAAAATTCCCGGTTTTCCACAAAGCCCTTTTCATTGGGTATTTTTACCTAATTTTTAAAATATTAACATTCTGACATGCTGGCTTTTGTGTGATCACAAAACAATCATATAATATCAGGAGCAAGTGGGACTATAGCATCCCCAAATCAGGGTATTTTGAATGGCCGAATTGAGAAGGAGAAGTAGATGAGAGTAATGTATTGAGAGAACACGGAGAAAAATGAGTATTGCTAATTTATTAAGAATCTCTTCAAATTACTTGTAATCCGGTTTAAAACGGGATTGCAGACTGTTTTACAAGTAGGGTTTTACAATAATCGGTAACCGTGTAAATTGACCTATTGTTAAAAATCGTGGAGCATTTACGCGGCGGCGCGCGGCCGCCGGTCACCCTCGACTCGTTCGTTGAGTTCGGAAGGTTTCGGGCGACATCGACAGTCGCCACACCCCCTTCCTACTTCCCGCACGGGAACAATATTTTTCACTGATATTGCAAGGGTAGACTCTATTTATATATAACTCAATATCCAGAACATATATTTGACCAAACAAATGGTTTACGAGTTTCCGTGTATACTCGTACTACAAGTAGTATGTACTTAACCTTGTTACAAGTTATAACATCTTTACTTAGGTTCGTGACAAGATTAAAACATAATATATTATTAAACTCGTAAACTTTTTAGAGGTCACCTGCGATAGGAAATCATTAATTCATACGTTCGTTGCACAGATAAATAGGTGCAAAACGGATACTTGCATTTTGTACAGAGAAGACCCTTTCAATTCAATGATCGCTAAATGACTACCGTGAAACTAAGAAGTCATATTAATATTTAACTGATTGTAATCGCACATTAAAAAAATAATGTTACATCATTACAGAAAATATGTTACAATTTACATAGTACTTAATCATTTCACTTAATGTTATAGGTAGGTACCTACCCTATTGCTTATCAGAATTCTTTACACAATCAGTTCCAATTTATAAAATCACACTCACATTCAAAGCAAATTTGAATTCATTGAATCAGATTTCACGCAGGACTAACGCATAGCACAGACAACCGAAATAAGTGCGTTTGATTAAATTATGTTTTAGATAAAAATTATCAAATAATGTTTTGATAGGCTATTTTGTAAGACTGATTATTGTAAGACCAGTAGCAATGAAGTTGTCCTAAAAAATTCCGACAGAAAAGCAGCGAAAATTTTCACGATTTCAGAGCTTATTTTGCTTCTAATGTGTTAAATCCTGTTAAAAAGGTGACAACATTTTCCATTAAACTTTAGTACTTTCATAATGTATCGGAACACGTGTTCACGCAGCTGCGCTTATCCTGTTATTATATAAAGACTTAATGCGAAAATATTTGTGTTTTTATCAACGTATTCCACCGTCGCCAAAACACAACTTTTCTTTACTCTTTATAAATATAATATGCATGCAGCGGCGTAGCTACCTAGGGGCTACGCGGGGCAGTGCCCCGGGGCCCTTAAGCTCAGGGGGCCCTCGAATCCTTACCAGAAATCTCGATCGAACTGAACTTTTGGAATTTTCAAAATAAATATGACAGGTTGCAACTTGCAACCCCACTTTAATCATGACAACTCAGTTGAGAGAAATTCAAAAGTTATGCATAGGGAATTCCCCTAAATTCAGGAAAAAGCATCAAACGTTGATCAATCCGACTAGATACTAGATGGTCCAGTAGCATCCAGTAGGGTCAATACGATATCTGCTATAAAACTTCGTTATTTTGATATTATCAAAGCATTATCAGAAGTAGTTCTAAAGAGTCCTAATAAAGATGAGCGTAGTGAAGCAGAGAGTATTAAAACAAAAATGCTAAATTTCGAGTTCATCTTGCTTTGCGAATGTACAGTGTATTGAACGACATCAATTATGCATCCAAAACTTTACGAAATGCGAGATCAATTTGGGCGAGGCGAGTAAAGTAGCAAGTAAAGTGAGCAGAGACCAAAGCAAAGTTGCAAATTTATAGAAATGATTTCGAATTATTCAAGCGCAAAGCCAGTGAAACTGCAAGAAAATATGGTATTGATACCCATTTTCAAGAAAAAAGGCAACGAAAAGTTAAAAAAACATTTTGATGAATTAGCTGCTGATCACCGATTTCCAAACCGAGAAAAAATATTTAAAATTGAGATTTTCAATAATGTACTAGACACAGTAATATCTCAATTAGATACACGTTTTATTGGTATGAGTGCAGTCTGTCATATATTCGATTTTCTAACACCAACATTTTTATTACATGTTGATGAAGCAACTTTATTACAAAAGTGTGACGAATTCATATTCAGATATAATAGGCCCTAGTTTTTCAATTCAATTTATTAATATTTACCATCAAGTTTTACCTCAACTAACTCAAGCATGGACTGTTCACAAATTATGTAAGGAAATAATGAGCAAATATGGAGTGCTAGAATGCGACCTAACGGAAGTATTTACAGCAATGTTATTATTCTTTACAATTCCTGTCACTTCTGCAGCAGCTGAAAGGTCATTTAGCAAATTAAAAATAATAAAAAATTATTTAAGAAATAAGATGGGCCAAACTCGACTCCGACATTTATACAAATAATAGCAATTGAAAACAAAACCGCACCAAGCCTGGATTTAAACGAAGTCATTGATACTTTTGCGAAAACTAAAGCTACGAAAAAATTGTAAATATAATTGTTATTTAGTCAGTTGGTAGGCCCGACCTTTATATAATAAACCCTTGAATCTTTTCTATTTCGTTTTATTAGCCAAACCTACACCAAGTATTGATTGTAATTTATGTTGTTACTGTTTAATATTTTTATTACCTGCCCTGCAGTCTGCAGTGCACAAAAAAGAGCTTAAGTAGCTTAGCATTTTTAAAGTGTTTGTATATTTCATATTTTTATTTGATAAAACCTTATCAGTATCAGTTTACATAGCAGTGGGGCCCCATTTTTTAATTTGCCCCAGGGCCCTTGGTTACCTAGCTACGCCACTGTATGCATGTATAATATATATAACCTTTCTGAAAAATCTCTAAATGATAGTGAAAACCAAATCAAAATCCTTTCTGTAGTTTAGAAGAACTAAGCGTACAAACAGACAAACGCGGATAGCGACTTTATTTTATACTCTAATCTCTAAATAGAGATTAGAGATCTGTCAATTCACTCGTTCAAGACCTGCAGTCAGAATAGGAATATACAATAAAAATATATAAATTTGTTTTAGACCCCTTTCATTTTAATTACACTCTAAAAACTAAACTAACTTAAAAACTAACGAAACTAAACTTAATATTAAAAGATTTAATATTCTCCTGACGAAGGAAGGGTGCTTCCTAAACCGGTAGAGCAGGGGTGCTCAAACGGTCGATCGCGATCGACCGGTCGATCGCGAGTGCTTTTTGAGTCGATCTCGAAAAAAATCCCATTTTTCATGTCTTCTTTTTTACAATTTATTTGTAGCTTTTAGAATTCAAAATATCGCAATCGACTAACTGACGAACATATGTCATCGTGCTTGCGATTAGCACTCAGTAATTACGTACCATCGTATGAAAAGTATGCTGAGGACATGTAGACACGCAGTGCCACGCTTCAACATCCAAAGTCATTATTTAGTTAAGTTTAGAAACTAGAACTCGTTTGTTTTTTTTAAGGACCAATAAACTTGCAATTTTGAATAAATATCAGTTTTTTCATTGACTTTTTAGTGCAGACCTCCACTACCTTGACTAAAGACATGCATATTGCGAACTAATTTCTGTCGTTCCTCAAAATTCTATGTGGATTCGTGGCCATGCAATTATGCAACGACCCTATATATATACACTTATACCTGCGCCACGATACACCCTACCTACATAGACGACAATCCTGCATCACACATACTTGCAGCCTTTCAGAGTCGATCGATATGAATCTAATAATATTGAGGTAGATCGCCAGCAGTTCAAGTTTGAGCACCCCTGCGGTAGAGTGTAATTAAAATTAAAGTGGTCTGAAACAAATTAATATATTTTTATTGTAAATTATAACGAGCCACAAAGTAAATGCTTATTACTTATTACAAATATAGAATAGGAATAATTTGAGATTTTCAATAAATTAGCAATATTTAATATCACTACGTTTTGTCTGCTACTGGAAACAGATTTACTACTTTATATTTAACTAGCTTACGTGTACCCGGCGTTACTCGACTTTCTCTACTTTCTATAATTATAATATGCATGTCTTATATATATAAACCTTCCGGAACAAATTCTCTAGATGATAGTGAAAACCATATCAAAATCCGTTACGTAGTTTAGAAGAACAAAGCGCGCAAACATACAGAAGCAAATAGTGACTTTATTTTGTACTATTTAGTGATCTTCAAGTATTTTTGATTCTCTTCAACTTTCTTCTCCTAATCTGGTTTTCACTATCGAAAACATTATTATTATCACTCCGTGGGAACTTGCGCCAGGTAAACAATTTTTTTTTTTATAAGTTAACAGTTTGTTATAATAATATGGATGTCAAATGGCGGGCGTCACCGACACCTTGCTGCACACCGCCTCCACGTGACTACCGTATTACGGCTTCACGCGACATCACGTGAGGAGAGGGACATAGAGGCGCCTGGCCTTTTTCCAAAACCACGACGCAAAGAATGTCCTAAAAGAGACCACCAACACTGGGCTGAATCATCAGCTATCGAAGTCTAATTGCAGAAACAAAAAAACTCTCGAACGGTGAACTCTAGCGACATCGAATTCGCACATATTTTTCTATCTAGAATTTCTAGGTCAATCAATGCTGCTTCGCTACAGTGTTTCAGTTTGCACTGAAAAATTTGTCTAGATACCGAAAAATGGTATGATAAATTTTCAACTTTGAAACTAAATAACTATTTTATAACGGAAAATGTTGTCATATTATTTATTCCACACGTTTAAACTATCGAAATTATGTAAAATAAAGGTATCGGGGTAAGACAGGACAATGATAATTAAACACACTCTAAAAAGTGATATAAAGTCGAGAAAAGTTATTAAAAAAATAGGTTACGTTAGGTTATGTTTACAGGCCATATTTCACAACTTTTAAATGACCTGTAGTGTGCTGTATTGTCTCTGCCGTGAGTTGCCATGGAAAAAAATATTTATTTTTATATTATCCATACTACTAAATTTTAATCATATGTAAATGAAATCTTCAGCACGGGAGATCTCAGTGAGGATATCATTCTATCAATTTGTTAAAAAAAGAGATAATAAAACACTTTTTAAATTTTTTTTCGACTTTATGTCCGGGTTAAATCTTCCACACACTTTTCCACAAATGATCATCTAGTCAATCCACATTATGCAAGTGCATTATATAAGCATAATAAATAAAAAACAATACAAGAACAACACGTCAACTCACCAGAGATCAAATGGGAAAATAATTAACCGATTCCAGATATTTTCATATCAGAGGGTTCGGCTCGGTAGAACTCCTAACTGGAACTATAAATCCTACTGATCCCTCAATATAAATATTTAAAAAATCTTTCGTAATCCTACATGTATTTAAAATGATTGATTTTTTTCATTTTTGACAGATCTAATACGCCTAAATTTTGAATGAGAGAGCTAGGTATAATGCCAGTAGCCGAAACAACAAATGGTAAAATTTTTATAGTCTGAGAATTATTATTATTATTGAGGGAGTAAAACATAGATATTAAAAAAAACGGTCGAGGTCAATTCCTAAATGTGACCGAATCTAATAACATCTGCATTGATGTAATTCATAGCAAGCAAGAACGTCTCCAAACTAGTTCCGACTTCAGAGCAAGTTGCTTTTACTACTGTGTATTATTATTATTTGGATAATGGAATGTCATAATTTTGGCTAAGTGCCAAAATCCGAAGAAAAGTATTTTCGCAGATAAATATGTTTTTCACGCACTGAACACGTGAAATTGTAAAAAATGTGTTTTTCAAGAAATACAAATAACATCGTCAAAAACGTGTAGTTTCTTTGCTAATTTTACGCGTAATTTGCGGGAAAAAAATAGTATTGCTAATAATATATTAAGAATATTGGCAATCCGGCTAAAACGGAACTTCAGGCCTTAACGATTGAATTAATTCGTGTTCCGACATCGTGAAAATGCATTTGTAATTTACTAAAAGTTTATCAGGAAGTCTTTTAATTCTGTCAATCTGCAATCCCGTTTCTAATCGGACTAGCAATAACTTGAAGAGGTTCTTAATAAAATAGCAATACTCATTTTTCTCCTTGTTACTGCGTACACCATAAACAAAAGAAATATCTAATCAATCGACTTGTATATTTATCTATCTAACTAAAAATGCAAATGTTCGTTTGTTCAAAATCTTAAATCTCCGAAAGTTCTTCGCGGATTGCTTTGAAATTTTGACACAACTTTGCATTCGAATACACTTGTCTTTTTATATACCTATATTATATAGATTTCACCTGTGACGGGTAAAATCATGTTAAAAACAGCGCCATCTGTTGGACGTAAAAGCAACACGCGCTTTTATTGTTTCTCTATCTGCACAGACAGACTGAGCCATAGCAACGCGTGGCGGGGTACAGCTAGTATGTAATAAAAAAAATCGGTTTTGGCTCTGTTTATAACTTCGGTTCAATCAACTCTAAAACTTGGATTTGCTTTGGATTTAAGTGTCATTATCAAAATTGGAACTGATTGTGGAACAATTCAGAGAACGAAAAATTTTTATCTAAGTACCAAAATTAATTTATCTTAATCAATTAATAATTTAATATAATTTTTCAGGTTAATTAACAGTGCTCATTCGAAATGTAAATTTCCGATCGTCTCTAAAATTGACCATGTTTATTTCTGAAAGGGCAATAATATATTTTTAAATACTTTCAGCTTCACAAATCCTACAATTACAATATCCCGTGATTTTTCACGGGTCCGTTCTAGCATATTGTAAAGAAGAGTGCCTGTGGCCATTTTTAAATACAAATCTAGTTTTATTCCAAGATTGATGAAATCATTCAATCTTGATCTTCAAAACAAGACGAAGTTAACTAAGGTAAATAGGTTACATAATTTAATTATTTAACCTTTGTTTCATCACTTTTCATAACTTGAAATTAACTTGTTGAATTGTCATTTTGAGGAGTTATCATGGATCCCGCAGTCCCACCTGTTCCTACATAATTATACCTGAAGAACTCGTATTTTTCTGCCACAATTTTCCAGGACAAACGCATAATAATTGTCACACACAACTTTCTTCCAACAGGTTTTCTATAAATGAAAATGCTTAGAGACTTAAATTAGCTTGAGCTAAAATGGCTGACACACACACACATACAATATAATCCCACGTCGAAATACACAACACTATGACCTATGATATAAGAGCCAGACTGTACATTGTCAAGGTCCGAGTTACGTAAAACTGACGGAAATAAATACACGTATCTTATCTGCAAATTAAATATAAGGACGATGTTTATTTTAAATATTTACATTCTATGTACACTATTATTTTATTTAGTTACTGTACCACCATTTTGTTTGAAATGGCTTTAGCCGTATTGGAGACTATATCTGAATAGCCAGAGGTACTCCCCATCCTATTTTACTTCCCAATACCTTCAGCATCACAACATACCCCAGTTAAGGCTGACATAGTCTCACTGGCTCCAAACGGTTGAGAGCAGTTGGGACTCTTGTGCGATATAAAAACAACGACATGTACCCGGCGTCGCTGTGGGTTATCCTTAAGAGATAGACATATATCGTCACGTACTTTTCTGTATTCCTTTTTAAGATATATAATTCCGTAGTACATTATTTTGATATATCTCATGTGGTTTAGCCAACATTAGTAATGTAGTGCCCGAAAATATATTTTTACGACATGATTATAAAACATCGATTTTTCTCTACTTTCTATAAATATAATATGCATGTATTATATGTGTAAACCTTCTGGAAGAAATTCTCTAAATGATAGTCAAAACCCTATCAAAATCCGTTTCTTAGTTTAGAAGAACTAAGCGCACAAACAGACAGACGCGGATAGCGTCTTCATTTTATACTATTTAGAGATATTTTACCTACACGTGCCATACAAATGCATGATTCATCTTAGATAATAATATAAACACGTTTTTTCCAGTACTTTGATATTGATTACGTATTGCATTGTCTCGAAGTTCATTTATCACAAAAACTCGCAAAAAAAATCGAACAAAATACGTATAGATATTTCGCCAGCTGTCAAAACTACGATGACATTATTTTGCACTAATCAGGTGATAATGAATAATGACAATGACGATCATTTGAGTGTCGATTAGTTTAATCGTATTTGATGATCATTAACGTGTCAAATAGCGATATTAAAAGGTCAATATACGCTGTATAAATTGAGTGGCTTTATAACAAGATAAAACTGAGTGAAATACGATATATGCATATATTTTATTTATAAATAGAAGACAAAACTCAGTGAAATACGAAATATGTATATGCATATATTTATAAATAGGGTCATTTATTTGAATTTCACTTAGAATTCTTTTTCAGAGCCAGTCCCTGGGAGAAAGAAAACAACAACAAAAAAACTTTGTTTTCTAAGGGTTGATATTTTTCATCACAAAACCATGTGAAAAAATGACTCGTATGGAAAATGGACGAAAAAATCATCGTGTGGAACAAATTATTATAAGCAACAATTAGTCGCCTGAAATATCTATACAAATTGAAAATATCTCCAGAGTAAACATAAATGCCGCCGACGGGAATTGAACCCGCACTTTCTGATGTCCGGTCAGGTGCTGTGGACCAATGAGATACGTCGGCTTATTTCCAACACGCCAAATAATTCAATATATACTAGTACTTCAATCAACAATTACTGCTTATTATATTTTTTCACCTGTAAACAAACACCTTTATTTAAAAAAATCGTGTGGAACGCCCATAAATCATTAATTTCTATTCTTACATGACATTGACATACGCAGTAGGAAGGTTTTTATACATTTATAAGATTTCTTATTATGCATACAGTAACTGAACGCTCACGTGTGGGGACACTGTTTATAAATCCTTACAGCTCGTAACTCATTGATTAAAAATTAAAATACACCAAGAATGCAATAATAAATTTATCCAGAGTGCTCTCGGTATCATTATTCATAGAATGCATCGACAACGAGTCTATCTGTCGAGTTTCAGCTCGATCGGATGTCGGGAAGTGGGTTAATTTCCACTTCAAAGATTTGCATTAATACATTCACGAAAACAAACACAAACAGATGTATTTATATAAAAGGATGCGTTTTATTTTAGTATCGATTGCATAGACTAAATACATCAATGACCGATTGTCTTAAACTTGAAGATGGCACACATTATTTGACATTTATCGTCTGCCATTGTTTCACGTAACTATCTTATGTGGAAATGTTGCGTTTTTATTTCGTTATTGATAAAACAATGTGTTTATTGTGAACGTGTATTACTATTCGGTATTGTGAATTTTTCGTGTATTTTTAACGACTTGTTGACGACAACGGAAAATGACAAATTATGCTGTCAAGAGAACTATGGTTATGCTCAAGGTGTTGCCATTATTTGACAATTTAATACCGTCCATAATTATTATTTCTTCTCTAATGGCAACTATCTGTATGAAATCGTGAATATGAAAATAAAGGTTTTCCAATAAGAGGTATTATTTTGATATTTTTCCCGTAAAAGATCAATGGTTTCGTTGCTTGTGTGGAACGTAGCGCCGTCTTGTTGAAAGTAAACGTTGTCCAGATCAATACCATCCAATTTCGGCCAATCATCTCTCGATAGCGCAATCCATTCACCGTAACTGTTGCTCCAGCCTCATTTTCGAAAAAGTAGGGTCCAATGGCTCCGCCGGACCATAAACCGCACCAAACAGTCACACGTTGAGGATAGAGAGGCTTTTCAACAATAACTCTTGGGTTTTCCGAGCCCCAGATGCGACAATTTTGCTTGTTGACGAAGCCACCGAGTTGGAAATGGGCCTCATCACTCAAGTGAATTTTAATAATTTCAATGCGTTGTTGATGCGTGTATCGTTCCTTTTTTAATAATGGCGTAGTTTCTACTTGTCAAATGTCAAAAAATGACAGCTTCAAAAGTAACATCTACCGAAATAGCGGGCTATTCAAAATAACACCTCCTATTGGAAAACCCTGTAGTAATCGTGTAAAACAAAGATCCCTATATAGTTCCCATATGGGGATCGGTATGAAAAAAGGCATTGTATAATACGCCCTGATAGGTTGAAGTTCATTTACTTTTTTTTAGTTTATGTTTATGTAAACAAAAATTTGTTTAGTAATGTTGATACACTCCATTGGCTCGCATTATGTCAATACTCTGTTATCAACTCCTGACATTGGTAGCATACCTTTATAGCCTGGCAGCATATCAAATAATATCACTCTGAACCATTGATAATAGAAACAATGAAGATGGGCCATGAACCATTATTATTATTAGTATGAAAAATTAAGTCATGGTTCACCCTTACTACTGCAGATTGCATCTGTGCCAAGCGGTGCCTCGCCTTTGTTTCTACCTAAAAAATAAGCGATTAAATTGTATTGCGTAGCTGTTTTGAAACATGGCACGCTTCCATGCCATGTTTCCGCTGTATTTCCATTAGTATTATGCCCTGAACAGAATCCGAAAGTTCTACAAAAATCTACGTATACGTATAGATTCTATACTATGCACGTCTAAGAATCCGGAGACTGTGGGTTCTAATCCCGGTGCGCGCAAGAAAATATTATTTTATTAATTTGTGTTATTTCACAATTTATTTATTTGTTACATACTTTCAGTATCGCCGTGGTAAAATACCACCATTCAGAATTGAAACGTTATTTGAAATAGCTTTAGTCGTGTTTGATGCCAGATCTGAATAGCCAGGTACTTCCCCACCTTCCTCTTCCCCATCTCCATCACCCCTCATCACTACATTTAGCCTCAATATACCCCAATCGGGTGCCATAGTCTAACTGGCTACGAACGACGGTTGGGGGGGCAGTTGATTTTTGTCAATATCAATCACCGTCTAGCCAGAGTAGTCAATAAATATTTATGTTTCCGTATGTATGTGCATTAATCCGAAACATTCGCTTTTGAATTTTAAAGTGCTTTGTTCTCTCAAGATTTATTTCGAAATAATGTGACATTTTTGACCTTTGGAGAAGTGTTAAATTAACCTGACGGTACGTGGCCAACAAGGATATATTAATTATTATGCAGAATTACGTGGAAATCCTTGCCGAAATCAAAAAGGTTTTGTTAAAATATTATCTTCTTGAATTTATTACTTGTTTTATCCGGCTTTGCCCATGAAACTGTTTCTGGTGTATATTATTAATTTCATATTTTCCTTACGTACGGAATTTACGAAATACGTTTCAGTAACAAAAAATGAAAGTACCTTTTTTCTAAAGAATTGAAAAAATTAAACAATATTGTGCGAATTATTTATTTTTGGAAATTAACCCTTCAAACTTTTCAATATTTTTGCCCAGTTTGCAATATTTCCAGTGTTGAAATATATTTCTTATTTTTCAAGACAAAAACTATTTAAAAATATCTTATAGGTGTATGTATTTAAATAAACGTTGGTATTTATTAACTATCCCGCAGCCAAGTGGGGGAGTACGTAGTACCCAAAATTACTATCCTCCTTATAGCTTAAATACTTGACATATCATTTTAGTATTTTACGTATTCCTGCGCAAATACATAAGTAACCATTAATAATTGACCGAATAATTAGGATTTCTATGTTTAAAAGCTCATAGATATAAGACAGAAAAATGCATGGGGTCGTCGGAAGACTCACTTGGTTACAGACGTTTTGTTTGCCATCTTGGCCTGTCAAGAGTTGAAGATATAGACAACATCTACCTTAAAACACATCCCTTTTTTCTTTAGGGAATTCGCAAGAAATTGGTAACCTAATTTTTTTACTAGTTCATAAGATTGAAAAAAATCATTTTAAATCTTGACCGAATGTTATGTCAATGGTGCCAAGTGAAAATTTGTCGCATTTGATTTTTTTAGCATCCAGTGTATCTATCTGAGACAAATTGAGAAGCATTATAATTTCTCTTACTAACGCCGAAAAAATCATGTATTTCCAGCCAGATGAGCGCCCTTGAGGTGATTTTGCACAAAAACGGCGCTATATCTAAAGCTAAATCATCCAAATATTATTATTTTATGACACAAAAAAATATGAAAAATACTTTTATTGTGAATGGACGCCGGGTCATATTTGGCCTTAAGAGGCTGGAGGGGATAATAATAATAATAATTGGATGACTTGTATAGCGCCGTTTTTGTGCAAAATCACCTCAAGGGCGCTGTTCAAACTTATAATACATTTCTACACTACTATGTTATAACTTAACTATTTATGGAGAAAATATACAGTACAATACTTACCTCGTAGGTCACTTGAGATTACCACTTAATTAACATTATCTAATTGTTTTTTGGCGAAATTTAGATACAGGATTTAGGACGAAAAATTGAATATAACTGGACTTTCTCTTAGGAATGGTATATTTAATCTAAGGATACGACACGTTAAGTGGGTATGTTGGAATCTTATCAAAGATACCTATTTGCGTTAATCTAAAAAAAAAACTAACAGTATGCCAGAATTCACAATTCGAGAACGCTTGTTGTTTCAGACGAAGATATTTTCAACTTGATAACTATACATTCCAGACGTAAAAGGCTGCGTAAATTTCATGACGCCAAAGCCCGCCGTTCGATGGGTTTGTAATGCTTTGACTGAACTCGATACATCGAAGTTTGACTGCTTTATGTTAGAAAAGAAAATTTGGAATCTGATTGCGACCTACAATTTATAATTAAGCAGTTGTAACATTTTTGACTCTCTCGTAAAACAACGTATGTAACAGAAATAGACGTTTAAAAAGATACCCTGTGTTGTGATGAGATCATAAATAATGTCCCTCTAGACAACACAATAAGATTGATAACGTACTTGGCTTCATTACCACTGGGAAGTAAATAAGATTTGCAAAAAGTCGGTTTCATCCAGAAACGTTGTCTCGCACAGTACGAGTAAGTCCGGTCTGGTAAACAAATCAATTGATGCACACATTCTTGGGGGAGTCGCTACTACGGAATTACGTTCATTTAAAATGATAATAATATTACACGTTTCTTATCTACAGAACATTCTGACACGCTCTAATAGGTCGGTGGCCAGAACATCCTAAGAAATAATACATAAATTATAAAGATATAGAAATATGAATAATTTTGATCATCGGCTTCTAAAGAAAACGACTATGGTAGATAATATTGGTGTACAGAGAAAACGATTATGGTAGATAATATTGGTGTACAAAGAAAACGACTGTGGTAATTTTGGTGTCCAAAGAAAACGACTATGGTAGATAATTTTGGTGTACAGAGAAAACGATTATGGTAGATCATTTTGGTGTCCAAAGAAAACGACTATGGTAGATAATTTTGGTGTACAGAGAAAACGATTATGGTAGATCATTTTGGTGTCCAAAGAAAACGACTATGGTAGATAATTTTGGTGTACAGAGAAAACGATTATGGTAGATAATTTTGGTGTACAGAGAAAACGATTATGGTAGATAATTTTGGTGTACAAATAAAACGGCTATGGTAGATAATTTTGGTGTACAAAGAAAACGACTATGGTTATTTTGGTGTCTAAACAAAACGACTATGAAAGATAATTTTGGTGTCCAAAGAAAACGACAACGGCAATTTCAGTGCCCAAAATAAAACGAACGCAGTAATCTTGAACAAAAATCAATGTTTCTATTTGAAAAAAAAGACCGTAGTGTAAGCTCAGGTTTTTATAAATAGAATATTCAATTTATTTTGAGACATAAAACAATAGCTACGACGAACTTATATATCGGTTACAAAGCTGGGTTTGTTGTTTTAAGTTTTTTTTGCATTCATTAGAATTAATCACTACTTCTTTCAATTCACACCTGCTCGGATGCATAAAAATACCTTGGTCGTGACGTATAAAATTATTTCGACTTCTAAGCTGAATTGATTATTAATTATTAATTATTACGAAACGGATATTTAGATTATGCCCACCGCTATTACGAAGTGAAAGTCGCGTAATGATGATTGCTGTAGAAAATATATATGCCTATTCCTTCTGCAACATGATTAGATGTGTATACATATCAATTTTGAAATAATTTTAATACGTGTGAAAGTAACAACACTAAAAGAAACGATCGCTAGAATTTATCCAGTTCGCCAAATGCAGTTTTTATTCAACCGTTTTTTTAATTAAATTCCTTCAAGTTTTTTACTGCCACGTCTCATGTTTTGAATTATCGAGGTTTTTTTTATTTTATTCATTTGTACTTTATAAATTTTATTATTATTATAATTCGATATTTGTCTTATGTTATAACAGTCACGTAGATATTTCAATGCTCCATTGCTCACAATGGAAATGATATTCAAAATAGTTGCATTGATCTATAAACTTCAAACAGAAAAAATCTGTGCATATTCCATCACGCCAGAGCTCACTGCTGTTCGAGATTATTTGTGGTTCAGATATTTTAAAAAAAAATATATATTTATCTATAAAACGTAATGCGTAATGTAATACATATGCGCTAACAAAAAAAATACATAATTTACATATAGCAATCAAGTTACAAAAAGTAGAGTATTTAAGATTGCAAATTATGAAAATTGTATGAAGAATTTTCACAAGGATAGAGAAAACCACAGAAAACAAAATAAAATCTTCTATGAATAGAAACATCGTAAAACATAATGTAGGAGTTATAAATGTTAGAGCAGTTGGCATTACCAAGTAAAGTTCCGGTATCAGAGCTCCGTGAAGTAATGATTTGATAGGAAGGCCACCAAAGGTGAGCGGACACCGTTTGTCGACAAACGCATATTATACATAGCGTACGGTAATTCGTGCGCAAACCGGAGCACGACCTTACATGTTAGCATAGAACAAAGAAGAACGGATGAAATTCCATGTGGGAAGCGTTTCGCGATTCAAAAGTCTCAGGATTCTCCGCTTAAAATTTCATAAAATTAATTTTAATTTAGCATTATTCATTTAAATTTCATACAATTCATTTAAATTTCATACAATTCATTTAAATTTCATACAATTCATTTAAATTTCATACAATTCATTTAAATTTCATACAATTCATTTAAATTTCATATAATTCATTTAATGGATGACGATATTAATGGCGCGTATACATTTGCGAGCCGAAACACGAACCAAGCCTCGAATTATGGAAAAGGAACGAAACAACAGCAAATGGCGTGAAACGCCGTTTGCGGTTTGATTCGTTACTTTCCTATAATTCGAGGCTCGGCTCGCAAATGTATATGCAGCATCAGACGTCAGGCAAGTTAAAGGTTAGTTAGTATAAATAAGATAAAGTTACCGCGAGCCGAGCCACGAATTATGAAAAAAGGAACGAAGCAATCGCAAACGGCGCCAAACGCCGCTCGCGGCTCGGCTCGCGGTAAATTGTTCTTTTTTTATACGCAGCACAGGAGACACAAAGCGTATGCTCAACGATTTGTAAACAAGAGGTACCATCAATTCAGTGATGACATTGGACACTAAAGACAGGTTGTTTCAAGAAATTTGAACAATTCATCAAAGTTTAGTTTCAAGTTCAGTGGAAGTTTTATTCCAATTCTTTAATTATTTCAGTTCTATGAAGCATCTCGCCCATAATGATATAATAACAGAACTTTAATAGGACTTGACATTTGATGAATTGTTCAAATTTCAAAGATAATACTCAAGTCCTGTGAAAGCCTATTCAATTTCTGTTATCATCGAAATACTGTTAAAAGGCCGGCCCATGATGAAACAACAACAGAACTTGAATAGAACTTTGACTGAGCTCAAATTTTAACTTTAAATTTTGATGAATTGTTCAGTCTGTGAAACACCCCATTCTCGGATAATCATCTCCAGAATAAAACAAAGTTGAACTTTATCACAATTTGTGCATGGGATCACGAATTTCCAAGCACAATGTATAACAATACACTTGTATGTGCGCATTGTCAGTTCCTGTCATGAACTCGGTTTGGTTTAGCAAGGTCGTCCAGGACACTAGAAAACATAAGTATCATTCAACTCCAATGATGTAAAGGGGTCTTTTACTCGACGGCCAAACAAAATGAGATGGTAATATTTCTAAATAAACACGGTTGTAATGAATGAATCTCCGTTTAGAGTTCAGATGGAGTTTGAATTTTCTATCGGGTACTGAATTCGTTGGTATGAACCACAGACATAGGAATTAATAGACGAGAAGATAATGGCGAGGGGTAAAATCAACTGTTGAAGAACGAAGGGCGTAAGGCTGACTGTGATTCGTCAATAAATCAATCTGACAGTAAATAGGCATCTCGCATTATAATATCACCATTTACTTCTTAAAAGTAAAATCTGCTTTGGAATGAATAGACATTTTTACATGGGAGCGCAAATTACTCGCCACGTTATAAACAAATTTGCGAAGTCCAAATTCGGCAAAAAAATTCGGTTTTATTTTCAGAGTCGAATATTTCGTTTAAGTATTTAGTTAAGACACTTTTATAAATGTTCATAATTTACTTCCCAGCAATCAACCAGCTTTGTGTTTCGCGTCCAGACGTTTCTCGATGTGATAGTATATGTTTCTAAAACTGATCTATATTATACGATGTGAATATGCTTAAAATAAAGTAAAATAATGCTTATATATGGAATGTAATACGACAATTGGGTTTATTCTCTTTTTCACATCTATTTTTACAAGTTTTCATAGTACAAGTCAACATTTTGCCGTGTTATTTCGTAAAATGAACCGATGATGCCTCGACCATAGTTCGCACAAGAATGATGACGTCACGTTTTCAAATTTCACTTGAGGCCATACGCGAGCACAGCCGGCTCCAATGGAACCGGTATGGGGAGTGGGGATAATACGCTTTTAATCACTTAGGGCAGGTCTACTAATATTCATATGTCTATGGTATGAACCATTATTTGAAGCTTCAGTATACTAGTCCCAGAGTGATGTCGTACGTGAAGTCATCGTTCTTGTATCTTTCGTCTTTTTCGTTTTCATAGTGTGAGAAGAAAGAGGACGATCGTCGATGAGCTCTATCGACTACTTATAGATAGGTTAAGAGAAAAAAAATTGTTGAGGGTTATAGTTGTTCTGCTTTTTTATCACCTGAAAATATTAATATGTCAAGCTGTAGATACGAAGAAAATATTTCGTATTTAATAGTATTTTTTATTGTGTGATTAAAGATTTCCGTCACAAAATCACATGTTTGTTCTTTTTAATATAAACTAGCGCGCAGACCCGTGAAAAATCACGGTTTATTATAATCCCAATAGTATTTTGAAAAAAAATCCCAGTAAGTATTTTGAAAAAGATAATTAAAATATAAACTAACCACTTACGCTGAAAACAAACTGTCCTGAAGTTGTGACTTTTAAAATCATTTAAATAATACCATAACAGACTATTTTAGATTGATTAACTAAAGCATTTGTCGGTAGATTTTTGCTCTATTTTAAACGAGTCGTGGTTTCATATCACCCTTTCAAACCATCTTTGAACGCTTACTACGGGTCCTTAAATGTCAGATTTGACATGTGTTAGGGCCCGTTCCCACTTCCGTTTTCAAATCGGGGGCGGGTCCCGTTTTAAAATCGGATGCCCTAGTGGCTGTAGTGGATGTATGGAGCTGTTCACACTTGTCCGACACGATTTGAAAACGGATCCGACATTTTTTGTCGGATGGCTCGCCTACGCAGCGCGTCCGTTTTCAAATCGTGTCGGCACACGCTCGCTCATAGTGTTGTATGGAGCTGTTCACACTTGCCGTCCAGTCGTTCCGGCAGAGTCCCCGCCAAACCCCGACCCCTCCCCGCCCGCTCCCTGTCGCAAGGAAGCAGGCACACTGCGTGCTTGTATTTGGTTATTTTGTTAAGTAAATAAATCAAAACTACAATAATGGATAAGGAAATAAATCCCGAAAATTTAATACCACTGGTCGAAGAAAGAGTATGGTAATATTTTATCTTTAACTAAATAAAAACAAAACACTTGGTGTACACAACTTTTGTACATCAAAATTTTTATGTTATTTTATTTAAGTTTACTTTTTTTTAAATTTTAAAGCTTTAATGAGATGCACGGAAGAGCGTATTAGTTAAATAAACACATAATAAAAAATATTTGAGTGTTTATTGTTTTCTTACTTTAAAATATCGATAGCCTTTCTTCAGGACAAATGCACTTTCTCAATTTTGTATTTTGATATGTTAAGCTCTCTGAAACTCATTCCAGTAGATGGTTAAAGGAAGTGATAGACATTCTCTTAAGCCATTAAGCGCCCTTGAGGTGATTTTTCATGGTGAAAACGGCGCTATATAAATAATCCATTCATTATTATTCTAAAATAATTAAAGAACTTTAGTTCATCACTTCTTAACTCACCAATTAACACTTGGAAAATTCCTACAGAAAATCATTCGGCTATGATTGGGTGTACTCAAAATTTTCTTTTCACTTTTTTCCTTCTATTTAATAAGTACCACATGACAACAAGAGCTTCATCGTCGTCCATTGCGCACCATTACTGAATAATGAGCAAATAACATGTTTTTGGTGAATCGACAATTATTTTTTTTCGTAGAGTATGGTCCGTTTTTAAAACGGTAGTGTGAACAGGGCCATTGGCCGTCCGTTTTGAAAACGGGACCCGCCCCCGATTTGAAAACGGAAGTGGGAACGGGCCCTTACTGTTACTGCTAGCGCCTCGGCGTCTAAAAAAAAGAACTATTCTGCCGCCTATCAAGGCTCGAGCCTGCTTAAATTTGATATGGTTCCTTGATATTTCATCAAAATGAAAATTCAACACACCTTTAAAAAGTAATATGGAGTCATTAAAAATAATGAAAAAAAACAAGGTTTAATAGTTACATATGTAACCTATTTAACCTAGTTTTTGTTTCATCACGTTTCATGACTTTACACCACTTTTTGTAGGTGTGTTGAATTGTCATTTTATTTATTAATTTAAACGCCCTGATGGGCTTTATTTACATTATACATATTTTACATAATTTACTGCATAATACAGTGACAACAGAAGGTTTTATTTTTAAAACATCAACACAAAAAAAAAACAATTTTTTCCAAGCTCACAACAAATCTACAAGAAAACAACAAATATACGCAATCGCTCATTAAATATGCTACATAAAATGTCATTCAGGTATCTCTTGAACACAGACAAACTTATATTAAATAATATGTCGATATTTGAGGTGAATTTGTTTCCAAGTGTATGAAAGCGAGAAATAGGTGCATGTATGTGATAGTAGTTTGCCTAGTTGCTCGAGTAGGTACTCTGAAATATATGAGTTGCAGGAGTTCACAACAGTCTAGTTTGGAGTTAATAATCTTAAATAAAAAAGTTAGGTTATTTATTTTTCTTCTGTTTTCTATGGAATGTATTGTGTATTTAGTAAGAATGTATAGTTTATGTGTTGAATAGGTATGTATAATTTGATGATATACCCAGTCGCCAACTGATATACCGGACAATAATATCATTTTGTACGCATTTCATGTCTCCGACGGCCGGACCGATCCGGTAAAGTTCGGATATAAATATAATTATTTTCATAATTTAAATTACAATACGATGAACTTCACCACGAGTGAAATTATTGATTCGAATAAGCGTTATTAGAATCAAAGTTCACTTGGTCATTGATAAAAAAAAAACCCGTATCACGTTTTCTTTATCGCCAATATGTAACATAATTATCACGTTGGTGGGTCACTTCATACGGGCCAGGAATAATCAAATAAATCTACTTTCATGTGATACATCGGTTTCACCGTTGGATTGGGATTGGAAAAAAAGGAAGGTTGGGAAATACCTGGTTAGATCATGTCACAAAACATAGCTAAAGTCATTTCAATCAAACAAGTTTACAACTTTCATGAAGTACAAAAAATATATCATATTAATATTTTTACATAAAAAAATGTTTGTTTTATTCCATAAGCAGCAAAAACCATTGTTAAACAGTGATCTCTGACGTCATTAAATTTGCACAACTTTTTCTATCTTCATTTTCGAAATCAATGGCACTTTTTCTTTTCACAAAACATTTTTACAAAATTATATTATGCCTGGCCATTCAAACCCAGTCACCAGTAATTAACCCTAGGCCCCTTGCTTGGTAACGACATGTACTTGCACGGGAAGAATAAAAAATGTGTATTTATAAAATTAACAGTGTTACTAGTTTTCGTACCCGGGTTCGCCCGTGGATTTTTCTAGCTATCATCGTATGTTTTAATAGACCATGTTTTTGTTGGACTATTTTCATTTGTCAGTTTTATTTCTTGGATAATTTGTACAGCGCCGCTTTTGTGAGACATCTGTTAGTGCTTGTTATTAAACTAATCTAGTTGTTGGGATCATAGCTCGTAATTGAAACCAGTTCGTTTGACGGCCTCCGTGGTCGAGGGGTAAAGCTCTCGACTAGCAAGCTAAAGGTCGCGGGTTCAAATCCCGGCGTGCGCAAGTAAATTTTATTTGATTGTGTTATTTCACAAATTACTGATATAAAATAAAATATAGTATATTTGCGGCACGTTCTATAGTGGAAGTTACTCTCAGTATCGCCCTGGTGTATGACCACCATTCAGAATTGAGACATTGCTTGAAATTGCTTTGGCCGTGTTTGGTGACCAAATCTGAATAGTCCGGTACTTCTCCACCTTCCTCTCCCCGATCTCCATCCCGACCCTACTGCCTTCAGCCTCACAACGTACCCCACTCACTGAATCCAGACGGTTGGGAGCAGTTGGGACTCCTGTGCAGTTTCATATCACATATACGTATGAACTAAATAACTGCAGCAGAAAGCTCTGTTCAAAAACAACAACAAAAACTCCAACAAAAAATACCTTTATGTTCTAATCTTTATCATTATGTGTATACAATGTATGTACCTACCTAGTACTTTTAAATTAGAATGGTACCCAAGCAGCAGTTAATCTTATGTTTAATTGGATATTTTATTTTATTCTATTTCTTCTCTTTGTTATTCATATTTATACAAAATATGTTAGTAGGCTTAGGCACCAGTTAAAAGTACATATACCTATTATTTCATTATTATTTTAATACTATACTTATCAAACAACTTATCAAAATGTTAATACTCGTCCTAATCTGACTGTCCTAAAACGGGAATCCTCCTAGTTGGGCAGTCAAAACATTTCTTAAATAATGTATAATCTTTTACTAAATAATATATATATATAATCATACATAGTTTGTGTGCTTTTAAAGCGACTTTTTAGCGGAAAAAACGAAAATATAACTTGCATTTAAAGTATCTGTGCTAAATTTTAAACAAATATTTAATCTTATCTCAATGTCGCATAAATTAAATTGACTAGACAGAAAATTGCAAACCGGTGTAAACCAGTAATACGTAGGTATGGGCATACAATGCCTTATCTCTTGTAATGTGACAATATTTGATAAAAGTATTAAAAAATGTTAAGACAAGAGAAAACCTTGAGATAAAAAAATAAATAAAATTATGTTACTAAGGTACAGTGGGCTTGATTGCGACGAATGGCGCATATACGCCAATTGCACTAACAATGCCGAAAGGCTCTTTTGCGTAAAGCGCAGTTACACCAACTGCACAAACAACGCCAATAGCACATTTTTCGTAAAGTAGAGTTACAATTTTGAGCAAGGTGGGCCACGAAAATGACACATTTTCGTGTGGAGTTACACCAACTGCACGAACAAGAACGAATGGCATATTTTGCGTTAAATGGAGTTATAATAATAATAAATTAAAAGAACAACGAAAAGTGGTACATTTCGTGTTACACCAATAGCACTAACAACGACAAAAATGGCACATTTTGCGTAAATTGAATAGAACTAACCAACCATCATGCCGCTTTCGCGCAGGGGTAAGGCATATAGGTTATAACGACACACTAATCCTTGCTTCATTCATATTCATACAAAATCTCCTGTTATTTTGGTTCTAGACGTGAAAAAATATAGTACCTATTTGACAATATGGAACAAACAACATGACTTCGTCTTTTTTTCTAACATGTAAATATGAACGAAAACTGCATTCGACACATTATCAGTGATTGGTAGATGTAAAACTAATACATACACATCTATTCCTGATTTGCTATAATTTCCGTGAAGTAGTATTGTTACCTATATCAATTTTAGATAGTTGCTAACATTATGTTTATTGCAGGACAAATAATTAATTTGGTAATTTGACATAAATCGAACCTTCAAATCTCTCTGCACATAACTCTGTAGCTTTCTAAACACAGCTTAGAGAGATATTTACGTTCGTCAAGTTGCTTGCTCTCTGTCTGGTACCCTGACAAGATAAGCACAGACTAATTACATTCCTGATTATACTGAAATACCGGCCCTAAGTCGGGTTAGCTAACCTGTATAATGGCTGTGAAAGATAAGTCTAGGCATAGATTGCTGATTACACGATAAAACTTGTGATGTTATTGTCAAAATCTACACAATATTTACATAGCGTATTGGGGTATGTCGTGAGGCTGATGGTAGTGGGGAGGGGAAGGAGCTGGAGAAGAGGAAGGTGGGGAAGTACCTGGCTATTGAGATCTCGTCACCAAACAAGGCTAAAGCCAATTCAAGCAAAGTTTCATTTCTGAATGGTGTTCTTACACCAGGGCGATACTGAGAGTATCTTCCACTCTGGAACGTGCCGCAAATATACAGGGTTTTTAAATAAGAGGTGTTATTTTGAATAGCCCGCTATTTCGGTAGATATTACTTTTGAAGCTGTCATTTGTTGACATTTGACAAGTAGAAACTACGCCATTAATAAAAATGGAACGATACACGCTTCAACAACGCATTGAAATTATTAAAATTCACTGGAGTAAATCAAATGCTAATCATCTTGAGTGATGAGGCCCATTTCCACCTCGGTCGCTTCGTCAACAAGCAAAATTGTCGCATCTGGGGCTCGGAAAACCCAAGAGTTATTGTCTCTATCCTCAACGTGTGACTGTTTGGTGCGGTTTATGGTCCGGCGGAGTCATTGGACCTTACTTTTTCGAAAAAGAGGCTGGAGCAAAAGTTATGGTGAATGGGTTGCGCTATCGAGAGATGATTAATGATTTTTTAATGCCGGAATTGGATGGTATTGATCTGGACAACGTTTACTTTCAACAAGACGGCGCTACGTGCCACACAAGCAACGAAACCATTGATATTTTACGGTTGAATATCAAAATAACACCTCTTATTGAAAAATCCTATACTATATGTTATTTTAAATAAGTAAATGGTGAGATAACAAGAATTAATAAAATAAATTTTGCTTGCGCACGCCAGAATTTGAACCCGTGACCACCAGCTTGCTATTCGAGAGCCTTACCCTCGACCACTATTAATTATTTTATGTTCTTTACGAAAGCTTGGTGGTCAAGTTAATCCTTCATAATAAATCAATCACAACATGTAGAACAAAAATTCATGTCAGTGGGTACTGTGGGTAGGTACCATAATTAAATTTAGGTTATATGGTTTTGCAACATAGAATTTACCTTACAAAAAAGGTTTCAAATATGCAGCAATGTTGGCATTGGATAAATAGACTAATCACATTCATTAAATATCAAACATTCTGAAGACACCGATATTGGGAAACATACAAATAAAAATATTGCAAAACGGTTTTATGCAAATGAAATTACCAGCCTGCCTTGTGATAAGTTTATAAAATAATTTTAATTTGAAAATAATCGTTTTAAAGGTCATTATATTTATTATAAAGGACACACTGTTTTTTTTTCTTAAATAATGTAGCATCTATTTTGGCCGCCATTTTCATTTTAGTATGCAGTACTAACCACTACTTGACCACTACTAACAGCTGATGGAGAAAGTTTTCAGTGAATTGCAAAAAGCACAAGCCTAAATTATTAATTCAAACAAATTATTACGATTAATACATTTATCTGGCCATTCTATGACAAATAAACGATTATATCAAATATAATCCTGAATAACACATGTTGAAGAAAGATTATTGTTGTCAAAAAAATGCACATGTAACGAAAAGTATTTAGAAATTGTAGTTTTTCGTTGTTTTTAGTTTTGATAAAACGTAGGTTACTGTAAATAAGATTAAAAAAAACTTTAAGGAAATCATACAGCTAGTAATCGCAGGTTAATGTTAGTTAGAGTAATAGGTTTTGAATATTTACCTGTGAATAGGACAGTCTCAAAGCGAGCAGCGCAACTTGCGAGGTCTTCATATCGCAATTTGTTATAGCCGCGTCTATGCCACCTCCTTCAAAAAGCACAAGAAAGCTCTGTTAAATTAATGGTTTATACAATTGACAAGAGAGATCCTTTTTCTATCAACAAAACACTAAAATCGGACAAAATAAAACTTTGATCAATAATGGCGTTCTGTAAAACGAAGAATCTTTTTGAAAAAGAGAATTGAGAAATCGTTTTATTTATTTAATATAAATTAGTATGGCTGTTGATTTTAAATTGTCAAAACACAATCAAACTCCACGGTAGGTTTTGAAATACTAAAGCACTGAACGAAGACGATTTTATTAGCTGCTCCGTATTTTTTATCTATTTATAGGCGACTAAGTGCAGCAATGACATAACCTACAACAGAACTAAAACTTTACAATGGGAACGAACGCCAACTGGTGAACTAAATTCGCAAATAACTTTTAATATATTTTAGATCGACGGTTATTGATTAGTTAAAAATTCTCGGTTAATGTACACCTTTGTTTGTTTGTAAAACTAAAGGAGTTTAATGTCACAATCAAAGAAAACGACACCCACCTTCAAGGAAGAAATAAAATTAAAAGATACGGTGTTGCCATATATATACCAAATTCAATACCACTCACTCACTCACGGTGTTGCCGCCCAGAGGGAAATATGGTGATGGACACCAAATAATATTAGTTATGAAATAGAACTATGTACGTATTTACGACTGACGGTCAAATACATATTTTTTTACCTATAAAACGACGAACTATTATTAATTATGCCTTAAAACGTAACTAAATAAATTTTACCACAAGTGCGAATACTTTTTCCCACTCTTCAAACTCCACAACACATTGTGAAGAAGTGACAGGGTAATGTAAAGAGTCAGAATACTAAAAGAGTATATGAATATGAAGCAAGGAGCATAGCATATGTGCCAAGAGAGAGTTATGTGATGATCCACCCTCTCTGCCTACCCCTTTGGCCTTCGGTAAATAAGTTACTAATTTTACCATCAAATGAGTCAAAGCATATAAGGAAATAATATGCTGCCGAACGTTTTTACTATGAAGCCTACTGTCGCTTTCAATATTTTTGTAGAGGTGCAACCAATTATTTATTTCCGCAAATGAGGTGACAGATCTCGCTATAAGTTCAAAGCGTTTATAACTCCATATTTCTCGCCATACAGACTTGTCACACCTAAAAAGATGATCGTGGTTGTGGGTTTGGTTACCAGTTATCTGCTAGCAGTGTTGCCAAGTTAGCATATTATATGCTAAATTTGGCATAATTACTCCATGTTTAGCATAACTATTATGCTTTTAGCATATAGCATATTTATTTGGCTTATTTTTACAGAAACATGAAAATAATAAAAACCAATTTAAAAAAAATGACATCGACTGAAAAACTGGTGTCTCAATGGAGAAACATAGTTTACATTAAATGGGAATCCTTGACTTCCACTGTAGAGTTTTGGAATGAAGTCATGCAATATAAAGATGCAGCTAATAATAACCCCTTCGGTGATTTATGTCAGTTTGCAATGTCTATTTTAACATTGCCGCATTCAAATGCGGACATTGAACGTGTATTTAGCCAAATGAGTCTGATCAAAACAAAACTCCGAAATCGTTTGGCGGTGAGAACCCTGAATGCCATTTTGTACGTGAGATTTGGCCTAAAGAGAGCAGGAAAGTGCTGTTATTCTTACACTGTTCCTGACGAAGTACTACGCTGCATTGGGACCAAAGAAAGTTACGACTCTGTCTCTCAGCCTTCCACATCAGCTGCTGTTAATGAAGAAGAAGAATATGAAGATATTGATATTTTATTTCTAAGTTAAATTTATGTTAGCTTTTTTTTGGCATTTTTTAAAGTAATTTAGCATTTTTCTGGCATATTGTTCCCATCACTCTTTTTCTCAATAAATACTAAGTTAAATTTATGTTGGCTGTTTTTTGGCATTTTTTAAAGATTTAGCATATTTCTGGCATATTTTTCCCATCACTCTAGCATATTTTGAAGTAGTTGAGTTGGCAACACTGTCTGCTAGCCAGGTTATATTTGAAAATTACGCGATCCCCTCTCCTACCTACGACAGGAGAATTGGTCAGAACGTGGTTTATTTATGCTTACAACAATTTACAGAGCGCCGTAATTACGCGGCTGTCATCTGCCAAAGTGACAGCTCCCATACAAAGTAATGATATTCGGCGGCAGTTCACCAATTGATCTGACCCCCTCTCCTGAGTAAGATTATAGTGTAGTGTGTCACCCCAACATATAATACGCACATGCCACGCCAAAATTATGCGCTCATAATTTAGCGTAATGTGTCTAAGGCTTAAACGAGTCTCTCCTCAACTCAAATCGAGACGATAATTTACGAATAGACAACCACTAGCGAAGAAAAATAACACTAACGCAGAGATATTTTTGTGTACTGTATTGGCAGTGTAGTTTTGTAAACAGCTGATACTAGCAGTGACATTTATATTTCTAGTTTGTTATTATTACTTCTTTGTTCCTTCCCTGTAAGCTTTATAAAAAAAATAAGCCCCCCCCCCTAGCTTGGAGGCTGGCGACGCCCTTGTACATAATATTGTGAATTTTCAGAAAAATACCACAATACTAGTTGGCAGGTACAAAGAGACTGCGTGGAAGAGAATTGAAGCAGGACAGCAAGGACGGAGGATGGACGGAGGACTGGAGGTAAATGGCAAGCATTTGTGGATGAGACCATTCCCACCCTGGGACAAAGTTCACCATTGTGATGATGATGTACAAATATTATGATCTTTTGCATTTAATAAAACTTTTGAAACTCTCTTCATTCCTTGCTTCAATTACATTCAAACATACTCTTCTGTTGTTCAGACTATAGATGTGACTTAACATTATTAAACTCTCATAATATATTACATTATTCAGATCCTTTCAAATTATAGGCAAGGTACCTACTCCACTTTTCAAAACATCAAAACGTCCCATTCTTTATATTGCTCGTTATGAATACAAACATAAGTTTTAATTTTTTTCTCTTTGGTTTTATCACACATTAACCATTCGCATGCTAAAAAAAAATTATCCAAAGAAGCAAAGCTAACAGTCCACAATGGAGTGCTAGTACCCTGATTTATAGCAGAGAGGCATGGAACTGGCAGAGGAAGGATGAAAGTAGACTGAAGCGAAGCTAGCAGTACACAATGGAGTGCTGGTATCCTGATGTATGGCAGAGAGGCATGGAAGTGGCAGAGGAAGGATGAAACTAGACCAAAGCGAAGCTAGCAGTCTTCAATGGAGTGCTGGTACAGTGAGGCATTTAACTGGCAGAGGAAGGATGGAAGTAGACTGAATAAAACCAAGAATAATCATGTGAGAAACGTGGAGATTCGCAAACAATGCAAGGTTGATGTAAGCGTAATGAATAAGATTAATAAAGGGATATTTATATGGTTTTGGCATTTAAAGCGAATGAACAGAGAAAGGAGCTTAAGGAGAATATAATGATGTGAATGGTAGAAGGCGGTGATGCCTGTGAAATCAAATTCTCGTTTCGAGCAGTGTTAAGAGTCAGAATAACAGAAGGGTATTATGAGACAATGTGTGAATGTGAATTGTAAAAAGATAGAGTTGTTTGACAATCCATCCTCTCTGCCTACCGCTGCAGAGAAACGGCATGATGATTAGTTAGTTAGTTCACCTGAACAATCTCCTTTGTACGGCATTCAGTTACTACTTTCGTCCTTCCTCTGCCAGGTATATTTTTATTTTTTAAAAAGAAAGACAAATATTCCCGGGCTACGGATAACCTGACAATGTTTGAAAATCTCCTACTACCACCATACTAAGAGGAAAATGTTGCTTGTGTTGTGATTGGACTTAGCCAGCCGAGGAATTGAACACTCTACGCCTGGGTGGGACCCAAACGCGATGTCAACTCTGCCAAAGATCGGTCGCCCTATGCCTCACCGCCATTCATCAGAACTCCATTAGAGACTGCTAACATCACTTCCTCTTACGTATTCTTATTAACTACTGCTGCGTTCAGTCCTCCATCGAGTTCCCCGCATTTACGCTTCTTCCAACATCAGCTTCATTCCACTCATTCACTTGTTCCAAGAATTCACTGTTTACAACTATATTATACTGATGAACCAAACTACAATACAAGTAAATAAAAAGCATTCATTATTCAAAGATAATAATTCATTTATTTTTACATGCAATTAAAATATATCAATTCATAACATAAAAATACATTGAAACAATTTCATCATAATTAATTACACAAATAAGAACAAAATTGAAATTCAATTAAGGAACATCATAAATTGCCAAAAAAGGTTGTTTCCTAATCTCTTAAAATTCTAAAAAATAAAATACAAATTGATAAATGTAACATTATTATAATTTTTGAAACCACAACAAATTTATAAATTTAAAACAATACACGCATATCATAAAAATATTCAACGTAAATAAAATCTTTTCTTTTGGTACACATGTTATAAAAAATAATAAATGCAATAATTCCTACGAGTAAAAAGAGCAGTTTTCCTTAGTAGGTACTTACTTAGGTTTCTTCATTTATTTAAGTATATACTTAAGTACTTACTTTATATTCTGCCAATGTGAATAGAAATGGCTGGTTAAAAACTTGTATATTAGCCTATTTCCCTATATATTACCAAAATGTCTTCACATTCACAATGCCATGCTGAGTGGTTTATTTATGAAGCCTGCCAATCTGCTCTGTGCTAGTGATATAAGAATCATACATTCAATCATCAAATACATTGTGTAATACATCATTGTTTAAATATATTAGCGACTTTTAAACGCTGATTGGACAGACTCCCAGAAGCGTGGTGACTATTTTTTTAGTAAACATCCTTATACTCACACCAAGGCTATTGCATCTCTAAGTGGACACAGTTTTACCAACCCTGAACTCGAACTTGAAGAAAACTCAAGTAGGGTTGCTTAAAGCTAATAAACCTACAACAGTTATCATAAAGACTAAAGTCGATTCAAAAGTATTTTAGTTTTTTTGAAAGCGTTGGGCACAAGAATTATTCCTCTTAGCCTGTCGTCCCACGGGTCGATAAGGAATCGACATAAAACAAATGCTGCAAGACCCTGCGCAGAAAAGTTCCACACTGAACTGCGCTGCAGACTGTTACCTTACTATAGTGAACGTAATTTTCTGCGCAGGATCTTGCAGCATTCGATTTACGTCGATAGCTTACCTACCCGTGGGACAACAGGCTTACCTTTATTTATCACATCAATTCATTTTAATTTAGAACATAATGTTTTTCCGTAATTAAGTATTAGAGTTTAAGATCACAGGCCCCTATTACTGCCTTTTTTTGCTTACAAAATATGCCCAGTCCGTACTAGGCCATCATTAATGACTTTCTTACCGAAAAAGCAGCTTATTATAGAGTTTTTAATGTAAATAAGACTTTAGCCTCGTTGTGAACGTTCTTTGTAAAAAAATAAGGTTTATATAAATGTTATTATTTCGAAGCAATCTATCTACATAGGAACATAGCCAAAACAAACTGCAGGATTGGTTAGATTTTTATAAAATTAATCCATTTCTGTGTTTTTAGCAGTTAGAAAATATTAGTAAATTCGTTGTCTGGCCAACGAGATCCTGGTGGTAAAATTAAGAACTACAATCAATTTGGTACTAAGAGTATAAAACATATTAAAATGCAAGTGGATATCAGTTTTTCCTGATTTATTTATTGAACTATAAGTTCATTTGCTGCAAAGCAAAGTGTTGAAAATTGAAAAATGTAAATAGGTATCTGTAGTTCTTGATTTCCTCATCAGTAAGCTCTCATTGGTGGAAGTACACAGTGCTGTTAGCACAAACTTTTCTTAGGCCCAGGCCGCAGAAATTCACGTGGGACAGTCATCAAATGGCCATTTTGTTTTTTGACAGTTGAAAGGTTCCCGTTAAATGCAGATTCTAAGGACAGGTTGTTTCACAGATTTTGAAAAATTCATCACATTTAAGTTAATTTTCAAGTTCTTTGAAAGTTCTACTGTTAAATCTTATGCTGCTAAATCATCATGGGACACAGAACTTGAAAATTAACTAAGAAAGTTGATGAATTGTTCAAATCCTGTGAAACAACCTGTTCTACAGCTTTTGAACAAATTGTGATCCGCAGAAGAAGAGAACTATCATGCTGTTAAGCTCATCAGCTTATTACAATTTGACAGAAAGCTGAAACAAAGCACCTACAATGGTGTTGGCCAAAAAAACAAAATGGCGTTGAATTGGCATTTGGTGATAATGTTATATTTGAATATTTCTGAAACTGAGCCTTATGCTATTAAAGAAATAAATTATTGAATTGTTTCATAAAATACTCATAAATCATGAAGTACCAACTGCTTGATAGTGGAAGACATATGAAACTTTAAAGCAGCCCCTCCGATAATCAAAAAAGAAACCCTTTGAGTCGTTTGGTATAACTTCATCTGGGTTTGTCAAACTAAATAAGTATGTAACTAGTGGATTGTTGTAGAATTCATCATCCATGGCGCTGAAAATCCTGTCTAATTTCTTCAAGTAAGAATTTATATATTCCTGCGGGACCCAATCTATCAGGTTCTGTCTCGGATCCCAAAAGAAGGGAATGCTCCCGTCTCTCAGTCTAGTTTGAAGTCGTCTGAGCATGTGCAAATACAAAAAACTGGTTCTGTTACACGTCCAGAACATGGGTCTCATAAGCTTTATCTCCCACAAAAACAAGGTGTTGATGAAATACGGTTTGATGTAGTGCATCCGGTAAACTTTACATATCTGCCTGATGAAGCGTATGATCACAACCATGTTCTTATGATGGTGAAGTATCTCTCTTTCTTGCCCGTTGAAAACAACTCGCCAAAACCTATCGCTGTTTCTGAAGTTTGGGTTGAGATGTTTCGGCGCGATCACATACCATTCTCTGCCATGGAAAAGAGTGTTTTCAAAATCTTTTTGGACGGTATGCGGCCATTTTGGATATCTGAATGAGAAGCAAGGGAGCACTTCGATTCTAAAGGTTAATTTCTCACCTGAAACTCTTTGCACGTTCAAATAAGCTGTGGCTGGATCGGAGTGAGTGACGTAAAGCTGGTATCGGTTCTCACCGATTGTTAGAATCGGCTCACCGGCTGAAAGTCTTAACTCCGTAAGAACAATATTCATCTTTTCTTCCAACCATTTGGTAATCTTCTTTTGAAGTATGAAGTTTCTTTCGTCGAGCCATGTTTCGATGGACTTGAACTTCTCCCAGCTCGGTTGCGTCTTCAGGACATCCAGACCTTGGACTTGTAGCTTGACGTGACCGGCATAATTACACTGAGCAATGCGTACGTCTATTTCTTCAGGTAGTGTTATACAAAATGACATGTCGGTTTCATTGTGTGCATTAAGCTTTTTTGCAGGTGTTAGCAAGAAATCTGTCTTCTGCAGCTTTCTATTGAATTCATTAAAAACTTCAAAAAAAGCACTTTGCGCCATGATTAATGTTAAATCGTCCTCAAAACTTAAATATGGATTTTGTTTGTTTGTACTTTTATGTTCACAAAACTAACAAAACATTGCAATACAATGTTATTCAGAATAAAAACAGATAAATATAATTTCTGATTGAAAATAATAACATGAGTGCAGTAAATGACTCAGGTGGGTAATTTTCAATTGCGTTTGTTATTGTTGTAATTTTTTTCAATGTAGTCTAAAATCAATGATAAAAGTTTATATGGGGACAGTAGTTTCATAAACATGTTACCAAAATTCTTTTTTTTTTGCTCAGTTATATATTGTACATAATCGAATTACCCAACTTCTTTAAATATTTATTATTATTTTCATTGATATATAATTATTACGATTATGATTGTTAAATATAAAAAAAAACATTTCAACTCAATTTTTATTTACACCTACACATATAAGTGACACTTGAAATCATAAGTATAGGGTATCAGGTGCCTGCATTCCATATAGAGGTATTAAGCCCTGCTCAATTTACCTTTGTACATTAAAATATAAAATAATATTGAACTTCATCCCTTCAGGCTAATTCGTTTGCTATAGGGAACAACTCATATGATTTCACAGAAATCGTTGTATCTCCCTTACTTCTGTGGTGAGAAATATGATCTAAATGGTGTTAGAAAGAGAAAATACCATGCTTTATATTTAAATCTAGAAGTTAACCACAGCAGAATTAAAATGTGCACCTTTCTGTGAAACCAAAGTGTAACGGACGTTGTTGGCCACATTTAAAAAAAATATATGTTTTCATTTATAAAATGTGCCAACTCCACGCCACTGGCAAATTCCTCACTCCCCGCCACTGCTCATTTGTATCCCGTTTCGGCCAAAATTGCCCAAAAATTCTGACCCCGAAAAGCATCGATACCGTATCGTGCACGTACCCGGGCCGAGCGGTACGATGTTCAGTTTTTTGTATACAAATTTTACTAATTTTAACTAAATTATAATTTACAAAATGTTACTAATACCTGTTTTAACTTGTACATCTCCTCAGCGGTAGTCAAATAAAAACTATTTGCGATATGCTACCACTGAGGAGATATTTAAAATGCACAGACATAGGAATTAATAGACGAGAAGATAATGGCGAGGGGTAAAATCAACTGTTGAAGAACGAAGGGAGTAAGGCTGACTGTGATTCGTCAATAAATCAATCTGACAGTAAATAGGCATCTCGCATTATAATATCACCATTTAGTTCTTAAAAGTAAAATCTGCTTTTGAATGAATAGACATTTCTACATGGGAGCGCAAATTACTCGCCACGTTATGAACTAATTTGCGAAGTCCAAATTCGGCAAAGTAAGGCAGCTTCTATTTTCAGAGTCGTAGTTAGTTTCAAAGTATTTAGTTAAGACACTTTTACAAATGTCTCATAATTTACTTACCCCAGTAAACAACGATGAGCACACTTGAGAATCGCTACATTGTGATGTGATAGTATATGTTTCTAAAACTGATCCATATAATACGGTGTGAATAAGCTTAAAATAAAGTAAAATAATGCTTACTTATGGAATGTAATACGACAATTGGGTTTATTCTCTTTTTCACATCTATTTTTACAAGTTTTCATATCACAAGTCAACATTTTGCCGTGTTATTTCGTAAAATGAATCGATGATGCCTCGACCATAGTTCGCACAAGAATGATGACGTCACGTTTTCAAATTTCACTTGAGGCCATATGCGAGCCCAGCCGGCTCAATGGAACCGGTATGGGGAGTGGGGATAATACGCTTTTAATCACTTAGGGCAGGTCTACTAATATTCATATGTCTATGTTAAAATGCCTTTTTTTAACGATTTAATGTAACCATTTTTTTATAATTATTTTACATATTTGTCTCTACAAAAATCCAGGAACCTCGTAGCATAGTGAATCTTTCCTCTTTCGGAGCACTATGTTATTGGGGACTTGCGTAAAATACTGTCATAACCCTTTAACAAATTTGATCGCTTCAAGATCATTTTTACAATTTTATTTTAAAAACACTGCACTGATAACCCATCTGCCCTGATGATGGACACTGCAATGCTGTCCGAAACGTTGGCTGAAGAAGGAGTTAGCGCAACACGGCATAACACCCCAAAAACAAATAACAAAAATACTTTTGGCCGTGAAGATCTTAAATCATATTTCTTATTTTTTGTCGTATCTTGACAAACTAAAAATCTAGTTGTCAAGATACACATTGTTATAACTGCTATGTATTTGTAATACAGGCGAGCTTGCAAAATCTCAAATTCAAGCGTCTGCCTTCAGCTAATCCACCGGCAAAATGAATATGTAACATTTTACAGTGGCTTATGTACGCGTATGTGGCGTGCGTAAAATCCCCAAATGTCAGCCAAATGTCAGCTGGGAGTCAACCTTATAGGATATAAGCAGCGACGAAAATATAATTAAATCAGTTCAACTTTACCATCATAAACGAGTGTTTTTATTTCTACAAGTGACTCCTGCCCACCAACTGCCTCACCTCGCCTAGTCTTCTGCTCCAAATCTTCTGGTGTTACCTCTTCAAGACCAGCCGGCCCTGCCTAGGAAAACCGCCAGAAGCGAGCAGAGACGACAGCACACCCAGTGCCCAACATTCACCGAGCACCGGGTGCGGGAGGCAGATTGCAATAATTTGTACAACTATCATCATCATCGGCCGTAAAGGAGCATTCCCATCGGTTGAAGACACTGTTTGGACCCGGCGCCCAAATCTACAGTCTTGTGCGGACTCCTGTCCAGTACACAAAGGTTCCAACCGCATTTTGAAAAAAACAAATGAGACTTTCTATCTGAGAGATTGCGTCTCCCTTGAAACTTTCAAGGAAGACTCTATGTTTTCACTTACCACCGCAGTAATGTTGTATTCTGGTAAACACCCACAGATATTAACCAACAGCCGCCACTGCTACACAGTATGCATAGGAGAATATCTGTGTTAATTATTAATTTTACCATACCTTTGAGACGTACGCGACATACATTTTGCTATTCCACACGCTTAATTATAAAACAAATGCAGCATCTAATTCGCCAATTAACCGAGCTCTTCATGCTCTAAACGATATTTGTCTAAACTCTAACATTGACATTTTTTTGGATTCACTGCCCAAATTCAAAAGTGGCATTATAAAAATAATATAAACTGTTCAATACACACACGTATATACTACACAAGTCACCTGTTAATTAAGGAATAAACATACCATTTAGCAGACATTACAAGGAAACATATAATAGGTACACAACATGAAATTTCTAATTCCTGTATATTGTTTCATCTCTGTAAATCATGTACTGTTTGTTTCTTTATTGTAAAATAAATAAAAAATTAATAAGATCCGAGGCATTTGTAACTGGTTTTATTTATTTATTTATTTAACGCCTTTTATTTTTAGGGCTTTTACATGTAGGTGGTACAATTTTGATGACAGACAATTTTGAAACATCAGAAAGAAATAATCAAAATAAAATCACATTAAAAAATAATATATGCAAGAAACAAAATTAAAAAGAATAAGAACATAAATTAAAAAATACAGCGATTTAACTGGTATACAAAAATACAACTTCCATTTAAAATAAGTCTTTTACTTGATTCACAAAATTCGCAATTAAATATATCGACATCACCTAAGTATTGGTTTCCCATAGTGTGAAACCGTTGTATTGGAGAGTTCACAGTGTAATTGCGCTTATGTGTGTTGCATTGGAATAGTGTATTTTGTCGTGTTGTTATTGTAGGTATTCGTAAGTTTATGAGTTGAATTCTAAGATGTTTTTTTTTTTTTTTAATATTAACTCCACACAGGAGGCCCTGAAGAAAATAATTTCCCTCAGGGCCTATGAAATCTTTGGGGATGCTGTGTGGAGGGTCTTTTTGTGGAGAGGAAAGAGTGAACATGGGTCTTGAAGAGTTCCATGTTGTAGGAGGGAGGAAACACAGAGGCCGGCAGCTCGTTCCACAGCCGAGCTGTTGAACTTAAGAACGAATCGTAGAAGCGACCCGTTCTCATGTGACAAATGTAAACCGTGTACAAATGTTGGGCGCGTGTTTGGCGTGTATCCCGACTACGCACCGGTGCCAAAGGGATCAATGACGCTAGTTCCTCAGAGCATCTTCCATTGTAATACCGATAGAACAAGGACAGCATACCTACCTGACGCCTGTGCTCTAAAGATTGCAGTCCGTTTGTTAAGATTGGGGAATCTATCAAACGGACCGCCCGTTTCTGTACAGAGTCGAGGGTTTTTTTCAGGTATTTAGGGGCTCCGGACCAGAGATGGCTGCCAAATTCGACAGTAGGGCGCACTTGCGATTTGTACAGGGTCAGCAGTTGTGTACTATTAAAGTATCTGCGGGCCCTGTACAGTACGCCCAGCTTCTGAGAGGCCAACTTTACTCTGGCTTTGATGGAGCCCCCGTACCTGAGCTGGTCACTTATAGTTACACCAAGCATATCAATGGAAGGCCTGTTCGGAAGATTGCTTCCGTTGAAGGAGACTAGATTATCATTTTAAGATGTAGAAAGATTTAGGTCTATGAACAGAATGTCGAAAAGAACTTGTCCAGCTTGGTCCTCCATCTATTTTACAGCAAAATACCAACAAAAGGAAGTGTGGCAGTGTTCAGGAAAATAACTTGATAACACTTAGGCTTATATGATGTAAGAGTTTCACGGCCAAAAGTGTTATACAGATCTGATAACACATCTGCCCTGATGATGGACACTGCAATGCTGTCCGAAACGTTGGCAAAAGAAGGAGTTAGCGCAACACGGCATAACACCCCAAAAACAAATAACAAAAACACTTAGGCATGTAAATATAAAAATTCTTATTATATAGTTAGATAATATTATTGATTTAATGGTAACATAAACTATAACATAAAGTTAGGTAATTTTTAATTTAACCACTTAAGACAATTTTGGAAGATATTCTTCACAGACAAAAAACAATCGTAAAGTCTTTGGGAGATATAGACCCCAGCCTGATACGGACTCATAAAAGTTATGTTGTTTCATTTTGTATTATGGTGAGAAATATGATTTAAACATTGTTAGAAAGACAGAATACATCCAAATTTTTTTTAATAATTCTATGAAACAACATTTAGTATTTGTAAAATATTTTGCAAATCTTTAAATAAATATTTTGATTATTTTTAATGATAACAAGGTTTTTTATGCACAGCACAAAGATAACATATTATTTTTAATCTATATGTTTCAACACTCTTGGGTTTTCTGTAAATCATTCTGTACTCTCTCAATTAGATCTATATGTTTCGATTTAGATTTTTTCTTTCTTTTAATTCCTTTGCCTAGCTAAATATAATTTTTAGTTTCGTGTAAGGTTGTAATTAAAGTTTACATGATAAAAATCATCAGTAAACGACTTTAAAATTTTTATCTTTGTTTGCTTTCAAATTTTTAATTGCATAAATACGTCAATTTGTAGAACTAAAATCTTAAAGTCTTTCATTTGCTTTGAAGAACAGTATTTTATTTAGAAATACTTTCAGACACGGCGAATTTATCAGGAATCAAATGTAATGTGAAAATATTTTCTGCGGAAACTGTATTTTGACAGTTCTCCTAAGAGTAGTACATTTCAAGGGATTGGCTTTAGGGGTTCAGCGAATATGACAAAGGTTCATCAATGGCATATGGCGTAGATCCACCAGAACATGATGAAAATCCTTCGTCGTAGATCTACTGGAACATGATGAAAGTACCATGAAGTTGCTCCACTGAAACGTGATGTAGATCCCACAAGATATCGACCGAAACATAATGAAAATCCCATGATGGAGATCCACCAGAATGTGATGAAAGTCCAATGATGTATAAATCCACCGGAACATGATAAAAGTCCCGTAGATCAACCGGAACATGGTGAAAGTCCAATGATGTAGATCTACTGGAACATGATGAAAGTCCAATGATGTAAATCCACCGGAACATGGTGAAAGTCCAATGATTTAGATCCACCAGAACACGGTGAAAGTCCAATGATGTAGATCCACAGGATCATGATGAAAGTCCCTTAGATCTACCGGAACATGGTGAAAGTCCAATGATGTAGATCCACTGGAACATGGTGAAAGTCCAACGATGTAAATCCACCGGAATATGGCGAAAGTCCAATGATGTAGATCCACTGGAACATGATGAAAGTCCCCTAGGTCTACCATAACATGGTGAAAGTCCAATGATATATAGGTCCACCAGAACATGAAGAAAGTCCAATGATGTAAATCCACCAGAACATGGTGAAAGTCCAATGATGTAGATCCACCGGAACATGATGAAAGTCCCGTAGGTACACCGGAACATTGTGAAAGTCTCATGATGAAGATCCACCAGAATGTGATAAAAACAGAAACCTCTTCCGAGTGGATTGAAGGCCAAGTTTTCACATTACGTAAGTGATTATTTTGCCATTTGTTAAACCAATCAACAATACAGAAAACATTGGCAACCTTCGGGGCGTGGCGCATATGCATCTAAGGAACATGATGGAGATTTTATGGAAAGAGATCCATCAACAGCCACTAGCAACTTAAATAAAAAATTACTAAATAAACACCAAAAAATAAATAATAACATATCACAACGCCCGTGTCCTCTCTCTCTGTGCTCTGTCTCAAGTCCTTGAAAGTCAAATGAGGTATTTCAAAATTAAAATTTTGAAAAAACCATCGACTAGCCTCACTTCACTCTATTTACTTCCGATCAATCGTCTCAACTGATCCTCTCAACATTATTGTTCTTCTCTGTCACAGAAAATCCACATCATTCATGATGAACAATTAGTATGGATTCATTGATGAACATCGTCAATAAAATATTCTTCTTGAGATGGTTTTTCTTCTTTGACTTCTTCATAATAGTATTGCACAGGCTTTGTTTTGATATGCGACAAAGAAGACGAAGACATAGGAGAACAGATATATTGAGAAGGTTGATCAAGCGGAGTGGCCGGTGAGGTTGGACTCTGATTTTTAATTTTGCCGATAAGTTGCAAAATTTTAATTTTAAAATATCTCATTTGACTTTCAGTCATTGTTTCGAATTCACCGGAAAGGCTTTTGAAAAAATGATCCATCTGTGTTAGAGCAGGAGACTGGGGCGTTGTTGTATGTTTTTCTTTATTTTTTTGTTTGCTTCGTAAATAATCTATAAATGATTTGTCTATTTCGGGTATCGGTTTTTTTCTTTTACGGCCGTTTCTATCGATGATGCTTTTGGCGCTCGGTTCTATTTCTATAAGATCTACCTCGGGTTCTGTTGATGGACTTTTGACTATAATTGAATCCATCGATTCTAAGTCAAGTTCCGTAGATGCTTCTGCGCCACTTTCTGTAAGGTTATCATCGTTTCTCATGATTGGTTTAACAAAAGGTAAAATAAATTTTAAATAATTACCTAAATAATAAGGTTTCTTAGACTTCAATCCATTCCTCAGAGGTTTCTTGCTCCGAATAAATGTGGATCTTATGTTCCTCCACTTTTCTTTGCATTCACCAACTGAAAAGAAGATACATAGTTAGTTACGATACGTTAATAATAAAACCGTTTCCTTTAAATCATTGGCAGCTCAAGTGGCTATCATGCGTATTTCAACGGCGGTTTGCACACTACACAACTTATCAAAGACTCGTTTTCAACGGCGGTTTGCACACTACACAACTTATCAAAGACTCGTTTTCAACGGCGGTTTGCACACTACACAACTTATCAAAGACTCGTTTTCAACGGCGGTTTGCACACTACACAACTTATCAAAGACTCGTTTTCAACGGCGGTTTGCACACTACACAACTTATCAAAGACTCGTTTTCAACGGCGGTTTGCACACTACACAACTTATCAAAGACTCGTTTTCAACGGCGGTTTGCACACTACACAACTTATCAAAGACGCCTTTTCAACGGTGATGCGACCAGCCTCTTGTACTCGCCGTGCTATTCGCCGGTGCGTTGCATTTGCCAGTTGCGCCTCACGAGCTGTCAGCTTTTGAGAAATATGTCCAGCAGGAAAACATTGAGTCTGTTCAGGAGGTTGATAAATTACATTGCATTTATGAGACTATAGGCTTCCTAATCATGCACAAAAGACATCATGCATTAAACATTATAATTTATATATATATATATATATATACCTACTATACTTAGTTTGTAACTTTATGACTACATAATATATTGTGATATATTAGTACATAAGTAACCAGTGTATGTACATATAATATGTACTATTTTAAGATAAATAAACGAGTGTTTAGGGGAAGAGCTTGAAACGATGTGGGGAAAACAGTTAATTTACAAGGAATTGTATTCACATAACCTTATGTTTATTTTTAAATTTACTTGTATTTCTTAAAAATTATTTCTATTAACCTATCAATATGTATAAATATATGCAAATACCCTATGATATTAATAATACCTCCAACTTCTGACGTTTCCCTTACATTCTGATGGCAACGTTACAACCTGCTACATTAACGCCTCCTAGTGGCATGAGTTGTGCCCCTTTGGTTTTCTCTCATACATTTTAACAGATTTTATTTGAAATTATATTCTTTATTTTAAATTAATAACTCGAGGGGACCGAATAAATTTGCTCCTTATAGCCATTACTCGTTATATCAAAAATAGGGTTTTGAAAAGTCGTACGTACCTACCTACCTATCAGGCGCGGTCCGTTCATACATGCTGTAGATGCTCCGCATCCCTTGCATTTTAGAGTTAAAAGATTTGGACTTCTAGCCGTAAACAGCAATACTGCAATTTAAATACAGTGGTGCCTCACACAACGAACGCCTCGCACAGCGAATGCTGCACACAACGAACTTCCTTTTCGTTCATTTCACGATTCATACAACGAACTTCGCTTCACACAACGAAGTCGCCCGATCTTCTACGATCACTGCCGATTAATTGCATCCTCCCGCGCAGGCAGTCGTTAGACTCGTTAGTCACTGCGTAGTACGCTTAACTTACGCACGTATCGCAGCAATCGTTCTTCATTACGAATTAAATCGCACACGTATCACGGCAGTCGTCCTTTTAAGATAAACTCAACATTTTTTTTATATGATGGGTTCTAAAAAAAGCAGGAAGGTGATTTCTCTTGAAATGAAACAGGAAATAATTAGAAGGAGTGAATGTGGGGTAAAACAGTGTGACCTCGTCAAAGAGTTTGGCCTCAACAAGACCACCATTTTCACCATTTTGACAAACAAGGATGCAATAAAATCAGCCAAAGTAGCCAAAGGAGTATCAAAACTATTTAATGAAAAACATAGATCTTCAATCCACGAGGAAATGGAGAGGCTATTAGCGATTTGGATTAAGGACAGGCAGGTGAAAGGTGACGTAACAACCCAAGATATTATCTGTTACAAGGCCAAGATAATTTATGAAGATCTAAAGAAAAACATCCCTGGAAGTAGCAGCAATCAAGATAATAAAGAAGATTTCAAAGCCAGCAGGGGGTGGTTTTTTAGATTTAAGAAAAGGTATGGAATCCACAGCGTTAATATGCATGGTGAGGCTGGCAGTGCTGATAAAAAAGAAGCAGAAAAGTTCTCTATTAATTTTCAAAAATTTATTATGGATGAAGGATACTGCCCACAACAAGTGTTCAATGCCGATGAAACGGGTTATTTATTCGGGGTTCGGGTTTCGATTATTTCTTAAAATTAAAAAATGTGTGTTTTTTTCATTATGTTTTTAGATGTATCTAAATAAAAATAATAACAAAAAATTTATCTTTTTTTTATGTCATCTTACCATATTTTATGCTACAGAACGAATTATTTTTTTTAACATGTATTGTTATGGGAAAACGCTTTTCACATAACGAACTTTTCGCATAACGAACTTGCTCCTGGAACGAATTAAGTTCGTTGTGTGAGGCACCACTGTATTTAAATATTTCTACAGTGACCTTAATGTGATTATTTTTTACAAAAACGGCGCTGTAAAAATCATACAAATATTATTATTATAAGACATCGTGCATATTATCATCCCGTTTCTGTGTACGCACAACGAACGACACGATACAAGGGCGAGTCTAAATACACATACATTCTCAAATACTGTGAAACGCGTAAAATACACTGGTGTGGAAGCAATCTGTAAACCGTATCCAAGAATGCTAGAACGTACGTTCTTTCCGCGCATGCGCACTGAGACCCGCAAGCCAATATCTTCATCAACTTTATACGATATTAATGACAGCATCCAACGTGCAAAAATCGTCTTTAATGCTCATATGTATAATGCACAGAATACTTCGCCAACGTGTTCTAAAAGATAACAGTGAATTGTGTGGTTGTATAATTGAATTATTAATGCAAAAAAGTCTTGTCTCAGTCATTTTCAAAAAAAATTTTTTTCTGGATACTGGAAATATTGAGTTATGGAGCTTAATGGATTAATGGAGATAATTTTAGACGGTACCTAATTGTATCTTGTTCGTGGGCTAGCGTCTAAATGTGCATATTTGATATCAAGTACGTAGTAAGTACGAGTATAAACATTTGATGTCCAGCATCCGTTCTACAAAAAGTCACCGACCACCACTGCTACCTATACTATAAATATATTCGCAAAAGTTCAGTATGTTTTCAAAATACGAGTAACTATTGCTTATTAAAAAATTAAATTAGAAAAAATACACTTTTATTAGCCAAATTTATAATCAATGATTTTGCTTTCATGCTTCTCAATTTGCTCTTAAAAACAATCAACGCATATCTATCATCACCTGGTTCAAGGCTTCCAAAAAAATATCACTAAATTATCTAATCTTATTATCACTAGCTTGTGCGTGTCGTACCCCTTGTAAAATCTCACTAGTCATAAACAACTAGCTTGCGGGATTGTTTTGGTTTTCAGCTGTAAGTCACAAAAGAGTGACGCACTACCCGAGGCCTGCATGTCAATTTCATACGGCCCACTTGGCTAAAAGAAAAATCAAAAAGTTTTGCGTAATTGTTGAAAAACCCTGGCAGAGAACATTTTTTCGTGGAGTTTGGTTAATTTACACTGCATGTCCTAAATGGAACTAAATTTGAAGAACCGGTTTGTATAACAACACATTTTAAGAAATCAACAGAAACCTTAAATCTTAAATTTCGCTGTCAACTCTGTCCCTCTCAACGAAAACAAAAAATCCACTTGTAGGTTTATTATACTTTGCATGCAGGAGAATTCGACAAGTTTACCCCAAAATGATATACAGTATTCGACACCAGTAATTGAATGTGAGCAATACAAGAACTTCATGAGGTTATGCCATTGATGTATTATACTTTAGTCAATGAGTTATGCAGATACATGCGAAATCGCCGAGCCAAACAGTTCACAAGTAATTGTAATTGGGTACTTCATAAAACCACTTGCATCACTTCCATGGAAATACAATTACTGTGTACCTTCATAATATTTAAAAAATAAGGATACTGCATACCTGATAATTGTGTTATCACTGCAATTTCACTCCAAGCTTTGTCCGTTGTGGTTTTCATTGAGTACTCAGGTAGCCTGAAATTATACAGAAAAGGATGTTTTTTAACTTCCATAATTAAACGGTAGTTAATGTCTCTCTCCATGGTGAAAAACGGAAACAAATCTAAGCGGTGACAGGTGACAGAAAGAAAACACAAGCAGACGCGGTAATGGCGGTGAAGGTAAATAGCAGTAGGGTTGCCGACGCACTTGTTCTAAAATACCCAAAATAGATGTTAAAATTCCCCACAAGTTCATTCACCTCCAAAATGAAACATAATTCTCTTATTTTTTACAAAAATCATTTTCGGATTATCTTTTTCGTTCATACTTTAAAAATCGTCCTTTTTTTCATACTTGCTTAGAAAGAAAATGAAATATAGTACGATCTCACAATTATTTTCATATTATTTTTCAATTTGGTTGAATAATCAAGAAATGCCCGGAATTCCCGCATGTTCCCCACAACAAAAGTTCTCCCCGCAAAATACAAAATGCTTGAAAAATCTTAAAAACTCCCTACAATTTGGAGAATTCTCCATGATTTGGCAACCCTAAATAGCATTGTAAATACCATAGATACAGTGATGCCATGCAGCGAAAATGAAAATCGGTAAATTTGAGATAAAAAATGTTTCTTACAGTTTGGGATAAAATTAGAAAAAATGTATTTATCTTAATTTTTTCAAAAATAATATTTTGACATTTGTTTAGATATGTTTTAAACATTGAATATATTTAAACTATGCAGGCGAGGAATTGTGCGAGTTTGCCATACAATTTGTTTGTTAACAGTTACAATGAAATAGGTGCTTATGCCTAGTCAAGTAATTCCTCTTAGATTAACTAGACTCAGGAGTTCGCTACAGTCAAGATCCGAATTTAAAATTAAAAAAGGGCCATAAGTCGCTTATCCTTCGTCGATCCTCAAATGTATAAATATATATATTTCTAAGATGTTCATTGGCTGAGGTGCGTTCAGGATACGCCTGCCCTCCAGATGCGAGGCGTGCCAGATCGAGAGAGCCTGGTTTGGGAAGACCCTTTAACCTCTCCCACTGTTCTCTCAATCCATCGCCTTGCGCCGCAGTGGGAGGGATATATTCATATGTGCGTCACTCCTAGACAAACTGACCCCTAGATTACCGAACCATCATTCATTTTACCTTCCAAGAACTTCCTTTCTTTAAAAAATACCCTTCACACAGCATCCCAAAATATGACATAGAACCTGATTGAAATTATTTTCCTCAGGGCCTCATGTGTGGGGTTTGTAGAATAAAAAAGAATCAATCTTACTTTAAATGATTAATAAAATTTTTAATGTTCGTTTGTTAAAAATCTTAAATCTCCGAAATTAGTCACTGATGGCTTTGAAATTTTGACACAACTTATAAAATTTTTTATAAACCTATATTATATGTATAGATGTCACCTGTGACATGAAAGAACATGTTTTTTTGAAAAATAGCGCTATCTGTTGGACGTAAAAGCAACACGCGCTATTTTTTTTATCTATCTGCACAGATAGACTGAGGAGTAGAAAATAAGAAAAAAATTTAAATTCTATTTTTAAAAAATGTTCAATAAAATTACCTACCCACATATTATTAGTAACAACAGCAACTGTTTAACTTTATGACCATATTTGTATTCACGGTGGATTCTAGTAATGGATGGACGCTATTTAAAATAAGTATGTATTCCTATTTTCATGGGAAGATGAATAAATGTAAATTCCGCGATGTACTTCTAATACATGACACATACATATCTTGCAATTTATTTATAAAACTTACACACTTTGTACAGTCATTTTTGCAAGGATTTTCACCTGCATTGGCCTTGACTTGAGTTTGCGGTTTTCATTACCAACAAAGAGTAAAAACTTAAGGCGATGCCATACGTAGTAATGCAAAATCATGTGTTTTTGGTTTGATAATTTGGTCGCCTAGAAATGTTTCAGATGCTTTAATTAAATACTGCGAGTAGAATACATCTTGACCTTTGAAATAATCGAGTATTTTTTATTTAAGTCTTTTTATAAGCCCAGAAAAAATAATGTATAAGGACTATGAAAACTGCTTTAAAGTTCAAAATCTACTACTTACGAACCCATTTTCGGTTATAATTTTATTGTATAATGTGGCAAATTAAGTTATTTATAAAATGATCGAAAAACATTTAAATATTTGTGCCTGAACATCTACAAAATAAAATAAAAGGCACTTTTTGGCCATGTTTTTTTCTTGCATAAATCAAAACAGGCGGATGGTGTTAAGCAAATTAAGGGAATTTAAAAAAGCAATTTAAGGGAATTTAAACCTTATCGCCATCTACGTAAGGGTTGTTATTGATAGCGGCTCAATTTAAAATTTTACACGACGTAGTGCATCGCCTTATCAAATTTTCTGATTTTTAAACTGTGTACCTACAATTTTTTTACATAACCATACAGGAGGCCCCGAGGACAATAATTTCCCTCTGGGTCTATGCCATGTTTAGGAATGCTGTATAAACGGTATTTTTAGGGAAAGAAAAGAGAGGAGATCTTGGGAAAGATCTTGGGTAAGGAATTTAAAAAATATATAAATTTTAGTATATTAGGAAAACCAACAAATATACCTACATATTTTATTGTAATACTTTCATATTACGTGGTTGCATGAACCAGTAAATTTTTCGCATAATATTAATATTATTTACAGAAATAAAAACATAAATAATATAAGAAAAACATAAAGTGTAGTTGGTAGAAAAAACAAAATCTAAAAAAAAACACTGATTAAAAGCATATAGATAAATATTTTTTATTTGGTTTTACGCCCAGCCCGGCTTTTACATGTATTTTATAAACAAAATCTTGTGAGCTATCGAAAATTATTCAAAACATATTTTAAGCATAATATAACAGTAAACTGATAAACTGAATATGGAACAATATTAGTAAGACATTTAACATAACATAAAATAATTTAGATACTATAACAATAATAAATAAGACAAATCACTAAAACTACATTACCAACGCTAATCACTGTTAGAATACGGTATTATCGGATGGGGCAGTGCAAATAAAAATATACTAAATCCACTAATTAAAACTCAAAAAGCCATAATGAAAATTATACTGAAAGTTCCTGTAAGAACTAGCACTGACGAAATCTTCACCAATCTTAACATCGTGTCAATTAAACAACTATATTCTAAAACTATACTCATTTACATTCATAAGTACAAAACCCAAGAAATAACAACAAACACGTACAATAGAAACACTAGATCTCATGGTCAAAAACTTATCCAACAAATAACTACTAATACAACTTTTGGGCAAAAAAGCTTCTTATATCATAGTATTAAACTCTACAATAAAATACCACTCTCACTCAAAAACCTCAACATTATAACATTTAAATCTCAAATAAAAAGCTGGATACTTAATATAGGGAGATCTGAAATAGAAAATATACTGATATCAAACACAGACTAAAACCGAATCTACTAAACTGAACTATACAAAAAAACACTATCTTACTTATTTTAAAATTATTTAAAAAATAATAATTATTATTATTATACTACATGATATATGTTTATAATTAAAATCATACGTTACTTTGTTGTAATATTAATTTCTTATAATTAAATTATAATATGTAAATGAAATCCTCAGCACGGGAGATCCCAGTGAGTATATCATTATCTCTATATGTTACCAATGAAAAGAAGACAATAAATCATTATTATTATTATTAATTTAATTGTAGTATTTAACAAAGTACTGGAATAGATAACGCTTAATTCTATAAATGGAATCAATAAATATATCAATAGTACCCTCAAACATGTTATCTAGATCATGCATCCTAGTGAGTGTGTCTGATATTTGGTTGTGTATGTATTGCAGAAGAATGTTATATTTTGTCTGGTATTCCTAGTTGGCACATGAAATTATGTAAACTAAGTACCCTTCTAAAATAAAACGTAGATTTTTACATATAAAATAATAATTACATATAAAATAATAATAAAATAACAGATCTTACACACATCAGGGGTAGAGGGTTCATAATTAACGAGTTGATATTTTTTTATTTATTAATATTATCTAATATCAACAAAAAATGTGAAACCGCACAAGAGTCCCAACTGCCCCCGACCGTCTGGAGCCAGTGAGACTATGGCATCCCCAATTGGCGTATGTTGTGAGGCTGAAGGCAGTGGGGAGAGGGAGGAGATGAGAAAGAGGAAAGGGAGTACCTGGCTATTCAGATCTGGTCACCAAACACGACCAACGCCATTGCAAGCAACGTTTCAATTCTGAATGTTGGCCTTACACCAGGGAGATACTCAGAATATCTTCTACTCTAAAACGTGCGGCAAATATACTATATATGGTTTCAAATTAGTAATTTGTGAAATAATAAAAATTAATCAATAAAATTTACTTGCGCACGACGGGATTTGAACCCGCGACCTTCAGCTTACATGTCGAGAGCCTTACCCCTCAACCTCGGAGGCCGTCAAAATAAAGTGTTTTTATTTCTTTCAGATTCATGAGATGAGGGAGAAGAAATTATTTGCTCAATATGTTTATTCATAAAATAAGATGTTACAATGTACATTGTAATCATTTCACATAATGTTATTTGGTATATATAAGATGTATCACTATAATAAGTCAAACAATCAAAATTAAAATATATTTTCTATCACGATCAAAATACTTAAACCGTTATTATATTCTGTTAAAATTCACGTAGGCGGCCGCGACGTAGTCATAGAGGGCAAAGTCGTGTAACAGCAAAACAAGGAACTAAAAGCCCCGTAAGGTATATCCGAAATGCCAATATATTTTATTGATTAATAAAAAAAACTTTGTTTCATTCACTTGTTCTATTTAATAATTTCAACTAATCAGTATTTTCATTCATGTAGATGAGAAATAAAAATGGTCCTAAATGGCTACCTTGAGGAATGCCATATTTTAATGAAAGAGGTAAAAATGTATTTTTATCATTTCACGCAAAGTTTCTATTCTGAGAGGTGGTCTATCACCGGGGGGTACTGAGAGTGTATACCACCCTTTACCGAACTGCAATATTTAAATAACTAACACGATTGTTTCGAATCCGCAAACCGCGAAACCAAGAAACTTTCCTCTCTAAGAAGGATATCATAAATCGTATATGCGTATGGAAAGTACTCCCGGATCCAAAGTAGTCTGCCGACAATGTTCCTTACGGTTGTTGACAAAAAAAAAATCGTCGGAACATACTTGATCATGACTCTTCTGAAATATGTACAGTTAACTCCGAGAAAAATTCTACTACGTCTTAGATTTTTATGTATATTTTGAGGATGCAGCGGTAAGAAGAAATAAAGCGGACAGCAAGAACAAAAACACCTTCCTCATTTTACCAAAACGGGTCGTGCAGTCCGTAGAGGTTGTAAAACTATTTAAAATATTCTTTGATTCCTTAATGATAAAGTGTTAAGGCGATGCACTACGTCGTGTAATATTTTGAATTGAGCCGCTATCAATAACAACCCTTACGTAGATGGCGATAAGGTTTAAATTCCCGCTTAACATCATCCGCCTGTTTTGATTTATGCAAGAAAAAAACATGGCCAAAAAGTGCCCTTTATTTTATTTTGGCATAAATATTTTTTTTTCGATCACTTTATAAATAACTTAATTTTCCACATTATACAATAAAATCATAACCGAAAATGGGTTCGTAAGTAGGAGATTTTGAACTTTAAAGCAGTTTTCATAGGCCTTATAATTTTTTTTTTCTGGGCTTATAAAAAGACTTATGTAAAAATACTCGATTATTTCAAAGTTCAAGATGTATTCTACTCGCAGTATTTAATTAAAGCATCTGAAACATTTCTAGGCGACCAAATTTTCAAACCAAAAACACGTGATTTTGCATTACTACGTATGGCATCGCCTTAATTTTTTTTTTGTGTATGGTAGAAATGATAACACTTGACAATTTTTTGGGTAGTTAGAATTGGTGGTTTATTTATTTATTCAAACGCCATATAATGGTTTTTACAATACAGTGATAATCGAATTACAAGAGTACAGTGGTAAACAGGATAATAATAGCAATAAATTAAAGAACAATGTGTAAACAAAAACACTATTGCAAGTGATGCAGTTAAGTATTAATAATAAGTGTAGTAAGACAATGCATAATTCAAAAGAAATATATACCAGTGTAACAATAGTTGAACTACTTTTTACTAGGTTTGTATAAAACCTGTGATAAGTCGAAGTATGATGTGAGGTGAGGTGAGTTATTGTTACCCACTAAATTAATTGTACTTACAATAAAAAAAATTCTGAGATTTTTCTCTCTTTTTCTTCCAAGGTTTCGTGGTATGAGCCGTGTGAATGGAACACGTTGTACTAATATCTTGTTCAATGGCGTATATTATTTTTGACACCGTACTCACTACAAAAACAGCACTTGCAGATGGGTGATTATTTCTTGCTTAGCGTCGACACATCACTCGATGATTTGATAAAATTATATTATGTGTGGTGTTTAGGTTACATTAGAAAAAATAGTACGACATATCCTTTTGTTTTTGTTTTAATCATTCGCTTTGATTCCTGCACGAATTCAGACATAATGCGATTGTAATTCTTGTCACGAAATCACGACGAAAGATATTTTGGCAAGAATTTGCTTTCATTAGAAGTTCAATCATGAGGTCCTCCGTATGATATAACGTGTCGTCTAACAGTACTGTGTACAGTGTGTGGTTGTCTCATTTCTGAGGACTATTATTTAAATCTGCGATATTCTATTTTGTTTTGTGACGCTTATACTTCTAGACTCTTATATATTTTGTTTTATTCCATACCTAGGTTTTGAATTCTGATTATTAAGCAGCCTACGAGAAAAGTATTGTTATTTTCCTGTAATTAATTGTTGATTGTTTTCCATGATTCATTATAAAATGAATAAACCCATTCTTAAGCAATCACATTCTTATTCTGATGGGTATGTAAGTACGTACCTAAAATTCATTATTATTTTCCTCATTTGGTGACTAAAATTTCGTAACAAGAGATAACTTCCCCATACTTATTTTTTTATTATAACACGTGAAAATTATATACATCTAGATAATCCAATTTTTTATAATAAATTAAATAAAATGATTTTTTTTTCCTATATTTCTGATGACTCTGCATAGTAAAAGTAGTTTTTAGGTAAAAAAGATGAATTGTTTGTACAGGAAAATAAATATTCTTATATGGGAAAAATATTTTTGTTTGGGAAAATAAAAAATGGAATTTAGAAAAATGTTATTGTCTTTTTTTACTTCTACCATCACGTAGAACCACCTCCCGAAGTTAGTGCACTATACCCCCGGACACCCTGTATAGTGTGGAAAACGAGAACTGAGCCAGCGAAAGGTAGCAGATAGGCGCATTCGAAATATGGTATTAATAAATCTAAACAAAACATGAAACAGAAGAAGAAAACAGAAAAAAAGATAACCATCTCAACTGGGAATCGAACTTAGGATCTCTGTCTTACGGGGATAACGTCTTTATCCACTCGACCATTGGGACCTAGTTATTAAACGCAGAAGAAGTAGGTAAACAGATTACCAATAATTAGACCCAGATTACCATTTTTGTCCGTGAGTATTTCAGATATATGTGAAATGCCTAGGTGATGCCTGTTAGTATTGTCGGGTTCCTTCCACGACTTCCCAGACACCGTATAAAATAATATAGGTATTGTTTTGCGCAAGGAAGTAGGATGAATATCAATATATTTAGGAGTAATAGTCTGGGAAAATATTTGATTATTGATTATTCCACGCTAATAATATATTAGGTCCCAATGGACGAGTGGTTAAAGACGTTGTCCCGGTAATACAAACATCCTGTGTTCGATTCCCAATTGAGATCATTATCTTTTTACATTTCTGTGTCATGTTCTGTTTCATGTTCCGTTTAGATTTGTTAGTTTTATCTTATTCTACAGAAGTCTTCTAGATATTACAGAAAAGTTGTTCCAATTAAAAAATAGTCAACTGTCTGTCTACAGTATATTCTAAGGTACTCTATCGCTGGTAAAGTGGAAAGAAGATTACCGATGCGTTGAAGCCATCAAATATGTAGTAGGAAACTTCGGTACCTTTGGCTCTTCGTGCAGCACAGGACCAGGAGTGGAGGAGCCTGATTAATCAAGGTTATTGCAGTGAAAACTACCAGAACCGAAGATTTGCAGATCCTGCCAGTCCTACCCTAACTATTTTAATTTGCACAGAGCGTCCTTCATGTGTTAAGACGCTCAAGCTAACCTTGGCCGCCCAAGCAGATGTAACGCCGATAAGCATGGAATAATCAATAATCTGATATTTTCCCTGACTATTACTCCTACATCCATTGGTATTCATCCTACTTCCTCTGCGCAAACAATACTTACATTATTTTATACTCTACACGGTGTCTCGGAAGTTGTGGAAGGAACCCGACAAGACCAACAAGCAACACCTAGGCATTTCACATATATCTGAAATACACAAGGAGAGAAATGGTAATCTGGTTCTAATTATTGGTAATCTGGTTAAAAACCACGTGTTCATGCACCTGCATTTGCCGTGATAATATACAATGACGATTTAATTGTAACAATTCCAGGACTGAGCATTTCAAACACTCGCTTGTACCTAGATTACATGAAGTTATAGGTACGCAGATGTAGCGGATCTGTTTAACTGCACAGAAGGTTATACTATCATATCTTCTAAATCATTACTAATATAACGTAAGTCTCATACTTCTTAATAATATTTTTTTATATATTTTAATATTTTATGTACTTCTATCTACTTTTAATATTTTATGACCGGTCGGTGGCCGAGTTGACATCGCGTTTGGGTCTCAACCAGGCGTAGTGTGTTCAATTCCTCGGCTGGCTAAGTCCTCCATCACAATACAAGCAACATTTTTAGCTTACTGTGGTGGTAGTAGGAGATTTTCAAATATTGTCAGGTTATTCGTAACCCGGGAATGTTTGTCTTTCTTTAAAAAAAAAATCTCCTTGTAGAGCTTCTAATAATTTTATAATTTCTGTTGTCATTTTTTGATCAAATGCCACAGTTAATTGTTATTCTGTGAAATGTAATTATTGCATACGGTATATTTATACCGTTAATATTAAATAAATAAATATTGGGATTTTCATGAACACATGTTCCGCATCGTGCACGGAGAAACTGACTGGTATAAAATATTGCTAATTTATTGAAAATCTGTTCAAATTATTCGTATTCCTGTTGAAAACGGATGTTGATAAAATATCAGTAAACACGAATGTGTTTTTGTAACGTCAGAACACGTGTTCATAAAAATATTCATATTTTCGAATTTCGTCGTTATATAATAACAGAATTAGTGCAGCTGCGTTAACACCTGTTCTGATATATTTTGAGAGTACCTACTGATGTCACCATTTTAACAGCATTTTAATAAATCGTCGGTTCTCAATTTTCTAAAAATGTAAGGAAAGCCATCAATTCATTTGTTAAGGACTTGCTATCCCGTTTATAAAAGGATTATGAATAATTTGAAGAGGTTCTTAATTAGCGATACTCATTTGTACCATTTTGACACTTTTTGAATAACGTCCTTTCTTCTTCTGGTGCCGATATAATCTCTGATGATAATAATATTTTTGGCCATTCGATGAGGAACGCGAGGTTCTAATTGGAAGAATTAGTCACCATGTTTGTAAGTATTTTGTGGATGAATCTATCTAATTTTAAATTCATTTACTATTTTAATAAAAAAGAACGAGAAATTTTATCTGAAATTGGATGACACTTATCAAAATTTACAGCAGTTAATACACGAAATAAATAACAATGTAAATGTTCGTTTGTTCAAAATCGTAAATCTCCGAAAGTTCTTCACGGATTGCTTTGAAATTTTGACACAACTTTGCATTCGAATACCCGTGTTTTTGTATATACCTATATTATATAATTGTCACCTGTGACAGGTAAAAACATGCTTTTTTGAAAATCAGCGCAATCTATTGGACACAAAAGCAACACGCGCTATTGTTTATGCATCTACACAGACAGACTGAGCCAGAGCAACGCGTGGTGCTGTACTGCTAGTACACGAAATAAATTTCCATCCAATAGGATTTGGCTTATTTTTTTATTTCAGTCAGTCCTTTGGGAGAAAGGTTCAATCTTCAGTCAAACCATTTTTTTTCAATATAACTGTTAATAAAATCAAACATTAAAAAAACCGTTCATTTGAAAACGTTCTGCTAAGTAATTATTATTACGCGTGACAGCTGTTTCGCATTTAAAAAAACTTAAAATTCAAAGGAGTTCTATGAAATAAACTTCAGTAATGTGAAATATGAAGTTTAAAATGACTGTATTTAAAATCCTTCATTTTCGCATATCATTGTATTTCACCAAGTATTAGTAAATTGATGTGTAAATTTGTATTATAAAAATTCCAAGATGACCTTGAAATATTAAAATTTGATTTGAGCGATGTTAAAGCATACATATTATGAACCATCCTGTATTTTACGAACTGATAAATTAAAATAAATTCTAACAAGTAATGTCCGAACACCGCAAATTTAAATAATCAAATCATCAACGATAATCAAATGCACCGGTTGCAAGTTGTGGATTGCGGATTGCAGGGTGGTTGCCAAAGCGCATAATAAAAGGAATTATGGAAAATATCATTCGGAGAACTTATAAACATAATCCAGTGACCCTGAAAGTAATGTGGACTGATAACTCTAGGTTCAGCATGTCGTGTAACTTCCACATAATCTGTTCGTTGGTTTCCGAAGCATTAGCAAAAGGTCTCGAACTGCGCCGACAGTTTTGTAGATCAACAAGTCTAGGTGAACTATTTCAACAACGAAAACTCAATAAAATAGGATTTACCTTACAATTTTAAGAGGATTCAATATATTTTTTTAATTATTTTTTGTCAGAAAAAACATTAATCAGCAATATTGTAATTTATATACATCTTCTCTAAATACAGGGTTTTCCAATAAGAGGTGTTATTTTGATATTCAATCGTAAAAGATCAATGGTTTCGTTGCTTGTGTGGCACGTAGCGCCGTCTTGTTGAAAGTAAACGTTGTCCAGATCAATACCATCCAATTCCAGCCATAAAAAATCATTAATCATCTCTCGATAGCGCAATCCATTCACCGTAACTGTTGCTCCAGCCTCATTTTCGAAAAAGTAAGGTCCAATGACTCGGCCGGACCATAAGCTGCACCAAACAGTCACACGTTGAGGATAGAGAGGCTTTTCAACAATAACTCTCGGGTTTTCCGAGCCCCAGATGCAACAATTTTACTTGTTGACGAAGCCACCGAGGTGGAAATGGGCCTCATCACTCAAGATGATTTGCATTTGATTCACTCAAGTGAATTTTAATAATTTCAATGCGTTGTTGAAGCGTGTATCGTTCCATTTTTATTAATGACGTAGTTTCTACTTGTCAAATGTCAAAATATGACAGCTTCAAAAGTAACATCTACCGAAATAGCGGGCTATTCAAAATAACACCTCTTATTGGAAAACCCTGTAGTATAAAATATAGTCGCTATCCGTGTCTGTCTGTTTGTGCGCTTAGTTCTTCTAAAATACGCAACGGATTTTAACAAGGTTTTCACTATCCTTTCGAGAATTTCTTCCGCAAGGTTTAAATATATAATACATGCATATTATATTTATAGAAAGTAGAGAAAAGTCAATGTTTTGTAATCATGTCGGAAAAAATATATTTTCGGGCGCTTACATTACTAACGCTGGCTAAACCTTATGAGATACATCAAAATAATGTACTACGGAATTGTATATCTTAAACAGACCTACAGAAAAGTTTGTGTGGTACATGTCTATCTCCTAAACATAACCCTCAGCAATGCCGGGTACACGCCAGCTAGTAATAAATAAAAATCACGTGTCTCTGTGTTCGTACACGCTAATCTCCGAAACCACCCAACCGATTTCAATGAAATTTTTTGAATGTTTGTTTGGTGAGATAAAAACTTCAACGATTTTTTTCATCATAATTGATATTCTAAAATACATACGACCACAAATTTTAACTTCCCTACATAGAAGGCGGTCTGTGGCAGGACAACAACTTTAAAAAAAAAAAAAAAACCGTAACAAAACCTTTTTTTACTATAAATACATCTACTTTTAATATTTCAGGCCAAGTCTTGGCTAGTAGCCAATTTTATGGACAACGAGTCGATCTGCCGAGTTTCAGCTCCATCGGATGTCAGGAAATAGGTTAATTTATTATTTGTATTTTTTACAATAGAAATTCAATTTTGACTTTTTATGCAGTGTTATTAGTCCAGTCAAGATGTACATCCGTGCTTGCAAAAGGTCCAGTCATTCTGAATTTTTTATATGTTGTTAGGACCTAAACCAGTATTAAAAAAAAAATTTGCAACTTCGAAAGTGCTGTGCGAGCGGCGGTGGACCTAAAAATCCAGGAAATTTTCGGATTTTTTTCAGTTTTTGCTCAATATCTCAGTAAAGGAAGGGTCTGACCAGTGTAATTGTCAAATATACTTTTAAAGTAGACTAAATTTGCTATAATTTGAGACCAAAGCAAGCCATACACAGCCATTAGTTTTCAAGATACAGTTCTTTAAAAATAGGCAATTTTTTCCAAAAAGTGAAATTTTTTCGAAATGGTCACTTATTTTGTAAAATAATTTCTAAAATACGAATCCCACGTCAAATATTATAAGTAATAAAGTTGTTGTAAATTTAATTAGCTTTCATTTAAAACTAGATTAATATCTGTAGACTAAACGGTTCTCTCAAAAATGGCAGATAACCAAAAACAGTCATAAGTGGGTTTTGGGTGAAATGCAAATAAACTGTTCTCGCGTCTTTTTATGGTTTTATTGTGCTGTGAAGTAAATCCATTAATCATCGTGGGTTTATCCTAGGGTTATAATATAATTACGACTATTTCAAATTTCAAGTACCCATTAGTACCTATACCCATGGGTACCCATATGAATGGGCACGCGTATTCACGAGCTGTTCGAGCCCACATTTTGGCAAAACCTCACACTGGCCAGCATTGTTTTTTTATGAGGTTGACATAACTCCTGAGGAGCGAGACGAGACTGAAAAATTGCTGCGAGACACTGAAAGGTCTCTCACTATATCAGCAGAAGAAATTGATACCTACCAAATACCAAAGGCAAAATTTAAAAGTGCCTTGGAGAAAATTAAAGCGAATGGTCCAACATCACAGTTGTGGGTCCAATACTTTCGTATGACCACTTTGATAAAACCATTCATCCAGGCAGAGCGTGCTGGTGATTGGAACCTTCATTTGTACACTGCCCACAAGATGCTCACTTTTTTCCACGCAGCTGGACATTTTTTGTATGCTAAGAGCGCACACCTCTATCTTCAGGATATGATGGCTCTATAAGATCGGATGGATAAAAGTGAATACGACATGTTCACAAAAGGATCCTTCACCATTCGCCGGTCTGACAAGTTTTGGTCTGGGTTGTGGTCAGACCTAACAATTGAGAAGAAGCTTATGCGATACATGAAAACCTACGGTGGGTTGACCCAAGGAAGAGGAATCTCCGAAAGTGTTCTGGCAAGGTGGACAACATGAATGGTGTTTATGTTGAACATTTGTGAAGAACTGGAAAGTTTTTGCAGCTTATCATGTCATACTGGAGAGCAGCATATAGACTGAGACCTTCTCGAATCATCCGAGATAATAGTGATGTGGAAAAACTAAAAAAGTGGTTTGCTCTCCACCCTCCATTTCCCAAAACTGACAGTTTAATTTCCATCAGTAGTGGTTTACTGGCAGGTCCTGAAATTAATTGCCACACAGCCCAGAGAGTTGGAACGGAAGGAGTAATGAAAATTGTGGGGAAAATGTACGACAAGGTAGTAATAAAACGGAAAAATAAAGTTACCACGCTGGCATCGATCACCTCAAACGTTAAACTGCCGGACAAAAACAGAAGAGTGGCTGTAGATCCGCTCACAATTTTTCACCGAGTGTGTATTGCAAAGAAATCTGAACAGGATTTACAGGATGACTTCAAGTATGAGTTGGCCCCGTTCCCGATGTCTCTGTTCATTGAATGAACAAGGGATGCGCAAGGGCACAAAATCTACTCTGTACTCTGCCTTCACTCCTCTTTCCAGCCACACGCCGATAGATGCCAGCACTCACTTCATTTTGGATGTTGGCTACCTCTTGCACAAGGTCGTGTGGCAGCGGAAGAGCACGGTTCGAGCACTTTTGGCGCGTTATACCACCTACGTCCGAAACCACGTTGGGAAGAACATCTCCATCGTTTTTGACGGCTACCCCGAAGATGCTACCAAAAAAAACACCAAAACAGCGGAACGACTCCGGCGCTACGCAGCTCATTCCAGCTACGAATTGACTTTCGATGAATCCACAGTAATTCAAATTGCTCAAGGGCATGTATTGGGCAATGAAAACAATAAGAGACGCCTTATAACTCTTCTCTGTGACGCCTTTCAGAAGGAGGGAGTAGAAGTGGCTGTTGCCGAAGAAGATGCTGATCGAGAGATCGCCATGATGGCGTTATCAAAAAGAGCAGATGCCGATCGGGTCGTCATAGTGGGAGAAGATGTCGACCTGCTCGTTCTTCTCAATGGCTTAGGCGCTGAAGAGACAAACGTCTATCTTCAGAAGAGCACGAAGGGTGAAGCTGGTTGCTGTCACTACTCTACGACCTCCTACAACAACCAGGACTCCCGACAATTACCAGGAACGGTACTATTTACCCACGCGTTTGCCGGGTGCGATACCACCTCAGCACCGTTTGGCCAAGGAAAGACCAAAATCAGCACACTTCTGAGCAAGAGTGAACCACTTGCTGAGCAAGTGGAGGTCTTCCTTCGGCCAGACTCTACCCCACAAGCCGTGAGTGAAGCAGGCATCAAGTGCTTCGTGGCTCTATATGGGGGTGACATCGCGAGGGATACTTTGGATTTCCTGAGGTATAAGACGTTTGTCACTTCAACAAATATAAACCTCGCCCGTTTGCCACCGACGGAAGATGCTGCAGGCCACCATGCAGCAAGGTGCTACCTCCAAGTGCAGAAGTGGCGGGGAGTCAACTTGAATCCCACTGAATGGGGGTGGAAGCTGTCTTCTCAAGGACTCACCCCGACGATGAAGATGACCCGATTACAGACTGGGCGCCTCTCCCAGCTAAGATAAAAAGAAAGACACGATTTGGCAACCAAGACACAATACCTACATGATATATATTAGTTTTATTTTTTGTGTACATGTAATTTGTCCTTATAGTAGGTACCATGATGTTTGTACAAGCATTTTGGTATGTAGGTATATAAAACAATGTTTGAAGATGATGTAGTTCCCGATAGATGTAATATCTTTTCTTTTTTTCATCAAAAATCTGTTAACTGTTTGATAAATAAAACCATAAAAAGACGTGAGAACAGTTTATTTGCATTTCACCCAAAATCCACTTATGACTGTTTTTGGTTATCTGCCATTTTTGAGAGAACCGTTTAGTCTACAGATATTAATCTAGTTTTAAATGAAAGCTAATTAAATTTACAACAACTTTATTACTTATAATATTTGACGTGGGATTCGTATTTTAGAAATTATTTTACAAAATAAGTGACCATTTCGAAAAAATTTCACTTTTTGGAAAAAATTGCCTATTTTTAAAGAACTGTATCTTGAAAACTAATGGCTGTGTATGGCTTGCTTTGGTCTCAAATTATAGCAAATTTAGTCTACTTTAAAAGTATATTTGACAATTACACTGGTCAGACCCTTCCTTTACTGAGATATTGAGCAAAAACTGAAAAAAATCCGAAAATTTCCTGGATTTTTAGGTCCACCGCCGCTCGCACAGCACTTTCGAAGTTGCAAATTTTTTTTTTAATACTGGTTTAGGTCCTAACAACATATAAAAAATTCAGAATGACTGGACCTTTTGCAAGCACAACCCCCTTTTCATGTTTAACTTGACTGGACTATATGTATAGCGTACAATAAAATATAGCCTTTCCTGACCGTAAAGAGACAAGGCTGAGTGAGTGAATTCTACCTCAATTTTGCAGGGTGTCCGGGGGTAAAGTGCACTAACTTCGGGAGGTGATTCTACGTGATGGTAGAAGTAAAAAATATAAATAAATTTTTAGAATTTCCAACTTCTTTTCCAATTCAATAATATTTTTTCATAGAAGAATATTTTTTTTGCCATCCAAATAATTCAACTTTCTTAACTAAAACCTACCTTGAAACGGTGGAATTTCGAAAAACAGTAGTTTATCTCTTTTACTTGTACAATCACCCCTCGAAGATAGCGAACTTTACCCCCGGACACCCTGTATAAAGTTATGTAAATAAGTAAAAAATAAAATATAGAAAAAAAATAATACAATATTTGCCAATAACAGAAAAAAAAGATTTAAAAAATAATAATAACAGATAGTAATTTAGGGTAATTTTTCTAATGAATCTAAAATTCATTAATATTTTTGATAATTTTTAGATTTAAAGGTTATTAAAATAAGTTATTCCAAGATAGCGGAAGTATTTTGAATCTTACAGTAATTAATTCATTAATTGATCAATTCATTCATTCAGTACTTAATTAATTAATTCAATAATTAATTAATTAATTCATTCATTAATTCATTTATCATTAATTCATAAATTAATTTATTGATGTATTTATTTATTAATTCATTCATTCATTCAATTAATACATTAATTCTTTAATTCATTAATTCATTCAATCATTCATTCATGAAAAATTCGAAATTCAAAAACTTTAATCAACTTTTGATGGTTATACCCATCAATGCAATATTTAATAATTGAAGAGAACATAATTCTAATAAATCTAAACAAAATATGAAACAGAACAGAAAAGAAAGTAACGATTGTATTCGGGTAGAACTTTGTACTCATACAAAGAAAGCAGCCATAAATACTAACAGGGATTTGGTAGACAATAATATTGGTAATTCTGAAATTGAGATATGAGGTTAACAAAAATGACCAGCAAATAATCAGGTCCCATTAGCTTAGTGGTTAAAAGCGTTGTCCCAGATGCCACCATTAGCCTTTTTATTTATGTATCTTGTTTCATTTATCTGAGATCAGTATGCATTACATCTCATTTTGACGTGTTTTTTGATGTGAAACTACACAAGAGTCCCAATTGCTTCCAACTGAGATTATTTTATTTTTATTTTTTTATAGTGAATACCTCACAAGAATCCCAACTGCTCCCGTCTGGAGCCAGCGAGACTATGGCATCCCCAATTGGGGGATGTTGTGAGGCTGAAGGTAAGTAGGGGAGGGAAAGAGGAAGGTGGGGAAGTACCTGGCTATTCAGATCTAGTCACTAAACACGGCTAAAGCCATTTGGAGCAACGTTTCAATTCTGAATGGTGGTCTTACACCAGGGCGATACTGGTAGTATCTTCCACTCTGGAACGTGCAGCAAATATACTATATATTATTTTAATTAATTAATTGTGAAATAACACAAATTAATCAAATAAAATTTATTTGCGCACGCCGGGTTCGAACCCGCGACCTTCGGAATGGGAGTCCAATGCGTTACCACTGGACTATGCCGGCCGTCAATGGCATCACAAATCGTGGTATGTTGTGAGGTTGAAGGAAGTGGGGAGGGGAAGGAGATGGGAAAAAGGAAGGTGGAGAAGTGCTTGGCTAATCAAATCTGATCACTAAACCCTGTCAAATCCAAAGCAACTTTTCAATTCTGAATGATGGTCTTACACCAGGGCGATACTAAGAGTATCTTCCAATCTGGAATATATTATTTTAAATGAATGAATTGTGAAATAACACAAATTCATCAAATCATTAAAAATTAATTGTTTTTGTTTTTGATTCGTAGAAATCCATTTTTTTTTAAATTTATATAAATCAAATTTAATAATATTATTATGAAGTTCTGCAAGTATTGCTATACTTGCCTACTTGTATACTTGCTATAGTTCTGCAAGTTCTGCACAGTTCTGCAAAGTATTGCCTTACTTGTATACTTGCAGAATTTAATAATAATATTGTTAAATTTGATTTATATATATATATATTTTTTTTTAATTATCAAATAAATTTATTGCGCACGTTAGGATTTGAACCCGCAACCTTCTATGCAATATGCACTATTTGCTTCATCGCTAACGCAAATATATTATATCTTATTATGGCGTGCTTGAAAAACAATGCTTATATCGTTTTGTTGTGTTAGTCGAATAACAAATTTGTCTAATGTCTCAAAGTCGTTCACCTTTGGCTAACAACCAAACTGTAAAAATCCCGATATTTTATTTCTGCAATGATAAACCGTCGAGAGTATTTGTGTACGTGATTTGGGTTACAAATAAAACACAATACAGGACTATCCCAGATGTTCCGACACCCAGAGGAAATAATAAGCCCCTACTAGACTAAACATTAACTCTAAACAGGAGGCTCTAAGGAAAATAATTTTCCTTCAGGGTCTACGTCATATTTGAGGATGTTTTGTGAAGGGTCTTTTAAAGGGAATGATGGAGATGAAGTTCTGGGAAAGAAAAAGGTACGAATGATAGGTAGGATTCTGTGGGTCAGTGTGTCCAGAAGTGACTGACATATGAATCAATTCCTCCCACTGCGAAGTCGACAGAGTTCGACTGGAGAGGTCGAAGGATTTCCATCAATCAGTCTCTTCCGATCCCGTCCGCCACGCAATTGGTGGACCTAAATATACCTTACACTATATATATTGTTTTATAGAATTACTTCAAATTATATGGGAACATCTATGGTAAGCTTTTAAATGCAAAGAGAAATCTTGGTGTTCTATTTTTTTTTAAATCTGGTATATATATGTGAACATAATATAAGGAGATAGAACGAGTCTTAAGAGGACGTGTCATTTTGTGACAAATATGGCACTACGTGGCCCCGAGTGGTACCTACAAATACAACGTACAAATACAACGTAACAACTATACAACGTAACAACTATACAACGTAACAACTACGGGGCCCCGAGTGGTACCTATAAATACAACATAACAACTAGAAATAGATCTCTTGCTTGAAAATGCTTTGTTTAAATTTTCCTACTGACCACATTACAATAATAATCGTTATTATTGCAGGGCTCTCGAAATCGTGGGTTTATACCGTAGCTATAGCATTCCCGTGGAGGGTGGGTTCGACCCTGGTGGGGGTGGCAAGGGTAAAGTGGGGGGGATTACATCACATTGATAAAAGAGATGGTGCAAATAGCATTGTTGTTTTCCAGGAATTTAATCTATGAGTACTATTCTCTTTTTTCCTACACAATACTGAGGGCGATGGGGTACCTCCTCCCCTTATATACGCCCTTGCCCTCAGTGTAGTAAAATAAAATGATTTAAGCTGAACCTATCCCGCTGAAAGAACCCCACTATCGACATGTCTATGACCTGTGCTTTAAATAAACTGCTTCATAGCAAAACACCGAAAGATTATTCCAAACAACGCGTCGATTTTCATAAAACATAAATTTAATTTACATAACCGGTACCTACCCAGTGGCTACCACTCCCTCGACCCGGCGAAATAGCCGTCAGCCTCAAGTACCTGACTATCTACCCGCCTGAGATCTCGTACATAAAATGACCAATCTACAATCCTTCATTGTCTATGATTATTATTTCAGGGTGGCATTTAGAATGACTCTGCGCGGGAAAATGATAATATTATTACAATGTATTGATGTGTTCCACCTCAACCAATATGAATGCTATGATAACGTATATCGGAAACAGAATCATGCATAATGCCGTTCTTTGCAGCGGGGCAAAAATGGAAGGATTTTTCTCATTTGTTTTTCTTTTTAATTTGACAACCAAATGAGATGCTCATATTCTAATAAAAAATAGAACATGATGTTTTAAAATTGTATTAATAGTTTTATCAACTATCCGAACAAACGTATTAGAAGGTACATACTCTAACTTAAGGCGATGCAATACGCCGTGTAATATTTTAAATTGAGCCGCTATCAATAACAACCCTTACGTAGATGGCGGTAAGGTTTAAATTCCCGCTTCATACCATCCCCCTGTTTTGAAAAAAAACATGGCCAAAAAGTGCCTTTTATTTTATTTTGTGGATGTTCAGGTATAAATATTTGATGTTTTTTTTCGATCATTTTATAAATAACTTAATTTGCCACATTATACAATAAAATCATAACCGAAAATGGGTGGTAAGTAGTAGATTTTGAACTTTAAAGCAGTTTTCATAGGCCTTATACATTATTTTTTTCTGGGCTTATAAAAAGACATATATAAAAAATACTCGATTATTTTAAAGGCCAAGATATATTCTACTCGCAGTATTTAATTAAAGCATCTGAAACATTTCTAGGCGACCAAATTTTCAAACCAAAAACACATGATTTTGTATTACTGCGTATGGCATCGCATTAAAGTTTAAAAAAATCATCTTTCTTTGATAGATATCGATAGTTATGGCTTGTAGTTCATTTTTTGTTATTTTTGTTAAGATCAATCATCTCAATCTTGCATCACTGTCACATGACTGCGCAAAATGTATTTTTTATTGTTTTAAAAATCTTTTTCCTCAATCGTCTTATTAAAATTACATTATAATATCAATAAAATTAACTTAAAAAATCGTGTTTAGGTATATTTTTAATTTTTTATATCTGGCAGCCCTAGTAAGAGAACTTCGGGTGAAAGTTAATTAAAATTACGATTTATTTTTTCTTACTAAAATTCTGTCATTTTTAAGATGTCTCTTTGTTTTTTCGCCGATCAGTGACTGTTCACTTCGCATAATGCAGATCTTGCAGAACGACCGACTTGCATCCTGCATCCTAATCTAACGACCTCGTTAAACGTATTGTAATACAAATCTGCCATTTTCCTGTGAAAGAAATCTCCCACAGATAAGCATTAGGGCCATTTTACATTCAGGACACTAATTCACCGGTGGACATTAATTTTTGCCGCCAGTCGGCCCTGCGTTCATGTCTTGTCCATTTGTATTCAGAGAAGTTCGCAGAGAAGCTTTGAGAATAATCCACGGATAGTATGGAGATTCTTTTCAGAATACTTCTAGCATAGCTGATGCCATCAAATTTGCAATATAAAGATTTGAAACGACCGAGCGCCATCTCATAACGTATTTCGCGCCAGAGAAGAGAACACCATTTGACATTAAAAACCGCGGGAGTTCAGATATTTCTACAATCTTCAAATTACAAATTTTAGGCTGTTCAAACTTAATTTATTCGGCCCAGTTTTCAAATTTAAATTACTTAACCCTTTTTTAAAAAAGTGTTGGAATTATTTTTATTTTGTAGTTGAATTAATTTTAATAAAATTTTAAAATGGCGGACAACGCAGGGGGTGTTTTAAGTTTGTGTATTTTTGTTTTCGTGTTGTTCTCTGATATGAACTGTTCTTCGGAAAGGGGACCAAGGATGAGGGTAAAAAAATATATTTTAACCATTTTTATTTGATACTACACAAGGTTTTTTTCCCATTTGGGGAATGATGGAATACTGAAATAAGTTGGAATAAAAAGAAGATCAAAATAAAGAAAGTTGCGAAGTGCCTGGCTAATCAGATCTAGTCAATAAACAAAGCTAAAGCCATTTAAATCTGCTAGTTAAAAATTAGCTTCGAATACTTTATAAATATAATTTTTTGTTTCAAATACGGAATCCTACTTTCAAAGTAGGTAATAACTACTTAATCATTTCACATTTGAAAAAAGAATATTTACTGGGATTTCAGGACACATTGGCACTATGGGTAATGATATTGCGGATTCCTTGGCAAAACAAGGAGCATCCAACCCGATTGTTACCCTCGTAAACCACATTCCCCTATCCGACATTTTTTCCATCCTCAAAGATAGATCCTACAATGTTTTTTCAGAGTATTGGCACATTGCTAGTCAATCCAAGGGAGTCTGCTATGACTCAATACAAAGGACTATCCCATCAAAACTGTGCTTTCAACAATTTCCCCATTTCTCAAAAAAGAAATTTCCTCATTTATTTGGATTAGGATTGAAATGTACTTGACTCCCCAAATTGTACATTCTGTGGTCTAGAACTTTAGATCACATATTTTTGGTTGTCCCTTATACAAATATTCTCTCTTCCATCAAGCCTTATCTAAAATTGCCTCCCCTTCAATCAACATTTCATCGCAAGTCTGAATTCGACTTCAATTTCCATATAATTTTTGAATTTGCGCATTTAAACAAAATTGATTTATAAATTAACCTTCTCTCTCTCCATAATTTGAAAATATGGCCTAGAACACCCTTGAAGGGTGAAAGCCAGAGACAATTGGAATAAAAAACATCTGGCCACCATCTTGAACAAAATACTTTAAAACAGGACTTCGCTAAAATAAATAACGTTTGTATGTAACGTTATATTTGAAGGTTAATAACATTACATCTTGCATTCGTTTGATTATAAAAAATATCCTTCGTTTCAATACGGTGCAATCTTCGACAACTATTTTTCAGAACGTACACGTGTAATTTATTTTTTTACTAACTGATATGTAATATGTTATCCTTAGAAGATATAACATATACCATCGTGGACTATTTAAGATATACAATTCCGTATTAAGTACATTATTTCGATGTATCTCATAAGGTTTAGTCAGCTTTAGCAATGTAGTGCTTGAAAAAAAATTTTACGGCTTGATTATAAAACATCGATTTTTCTCTACTTTCTACAAATACAATATGCTAGTATTATATAATATGCAAACCTTCTGAAAGAAATTATCTAAATGATGGTGAAAACCCTATCAATATCTGTTGCGTAGTTTGTATTGTATTGTCCCGATGAAAGTAGGAAATTTCGTTTTGAAATTGATTAAGTAGGTACCTAATGCCTTACTCCAGTAGGTACTTTCAAGTGTGGTACGTTCTGTCAGTATTGTCCTAATGAAAGTAGGAAATTTCTTTTTGAAATTGATTAAGTAGGTACCTAATGCCTTACTCCAGTAGGTACTTTCCAGTGTGGTAAATATTGTCAGTATTGTCCTGATGAAAGTAGGCAACTACCATCTTTCGTAAATGCAGAAAGTACAACTAACTAACTGAAAAACTAACGTAAAACAATGTGAAGATGTAATAAGAATGAGATAAACAAGGAAAAGTCACATTCATATGGCATCCACATATCTATGTGTTCAGATATTATTTTAGTAAATATGTTTACGGTTGTCTTTAATTGGTTTTATTAATATGGAGTATAATGTACATTCAGTTTGGGAGGCGGGTTCGGTTACCGCTACCTGGGAACCATTTATAGGATAACCAACACCTCTGTCATAGGTCACCCCAAGTGATATGGGAATCGGGGTATGTTGTGATGCTGAATATAATGAGGAGAGGGAGACGGGGAAGGTGAGGTAGTTCATGGTCATTCTGATCTAGTCACCAAACATGGATAAAGCCATTTCAAGCAAAGTTTCGATTCTGAATGGGTATATTATAAGTATATATTATTTATAATTATTAAATTATTGTGAAAAATAACACAAATTTATCAAATAAAATTTACTTGCGTATGCTAGGATTTGAACCCGCGATCTCCGGATTCTTTGTCAAGGATCATAACCACTCCACCACGGAGGCCATCTTGAACAGACAATTGATTTCATTGGACTATTTGTAGTCCAGAAGTAGAAAGGTCTTATGTGTAAATAATTAGAGATGTCAGCTTCTTTACTAAATCTGTTTTGATCACTTGTAAAACGATGAACGTGGTAACCTTTGCAGATCCTGACGAGGCAGTCCAGCCCCGACACCCTGATGCTACCAAGTAACGCCACCTCTATAAGGGAAGACATCACAGATAATTTTAGGTAAGTCATTTTCATTCGGGACCTTTTTTCCTTTTGATACAGAAAATATGAACACGCATTTACATTTTAAAAACACTGAATCAGTTGGATAAAAATGAGAAGTAAGTATTTTAGTTTCATTGAATGGAAAATAAATCATTTTAGTAGCTATTTCTTTAAAAAAAAATGAATAATTTCACGTCTTTTCTTCACACCATGTCAAAAATTGTGATTTAAAAAAAATCAATACATCCACATTATTTCCACTCCGTAACTAATTCCAGTGTTGAGATAATGCGTTAAGGCGATGCCATACGTAGTAATGCAAAATCATGTGTTTTTGGTTTGAAAATTTGGTCGCCTAGAAATGTTTCAGATGCTTTAATAAATACTGCGAGTAGAATACATCTTGGCCTTTGAAATAATCGAGTTTTTTTTAGATAAGTCTTTTTATAAGCCCAGAAAAAAATAATGTATAAGGCCTATGAAAATTGCTTTAAAGATCAAAATCTCCTACTTACGAACCCATTTTTGGTTATGATTTTATTGTATAATGTGGCAAATTAAATCATCTATAAAATGATCGAAAAAAATTAAATATTTATGCCTGTACATCCACAAAATAAAATAAAAGGCACTTTTTGGCCATGTTTTTTTCTTTCATAAATGAAAACAGGCGGATGGTGTTAAGCGGGAATTTAAACCTTATCGCCATCTACGTAGTGGTTTTTATTGATAGCGGCTCAATTTAAAATATTACACGACGTAGTGCATCGCCTTAAATTCAGCTAAATCGGATGAATTGTGTAGGACAAACAAAGAAACATTCAATTTTATATATATTTATTTGCTATACTTTTCATTGTTTATTTATTTATTTCTATTATTACAGTTTACAGTTTTTGTTGACACCTCACTAGGAAAACCTGTGCTGAGGTGTTTGCATGTCCCCTTTAAAATCTGAAGATCTAAATTATGGATCTTCCTTCTTTGAATTAACCAATTGATTGGACAAAGTACTTATGTGGTTGATTGTTGGATTGATCCCCTGTTGACAGTTGCGAGAACAAGACGTACGGCTACTACGCGGACGTGGACAACGAGTGCCAGGTGTTCCACGTGTGTCTGCCGGTCACCTACGCTGATGGCAAGAACCAGACCTTCCGATGGAGTTTCATCTGCCCTGAGAGCACTGTCTTCAATCAGGTATGTTAACTCATCTCATTCTTCAATTCAATCTTCACTCATAATATGTTTTCAGATCTCAGTTCACTATTCAGTTCATTATTCAATTCACCAATTAGTACACTTTTCAGTTAATTTGTCAGTTCACTCTTCATTTATTATATTTATTCAACTCTCAGTTCTTTCTTCAGTTCATTATTCAGTACACTCTTTACTCGTTATATTTTTTTCATCTCTCGGTCAAAATTAAATTCAGATCAAATTTCAACTCACTATTCAGTTAAGGCGAAATTTAATGCTAAATCACTATTTTCATTAATCTTTATAACGAATTGGTGAACATTATGAATACCAAAAATGTGCTTTAGATAAATGAAAGGTTTTTCTATCGCTTCGCTTGAGTAGAATACAAATAAAAAAATAAATTACTCAATAAAAAATATAAATGCAAACTACTAAAAAAAATATTTTTTCTATAGAAATGTATGAACGCGTAAAGTAAAACGACTTTTAAAAAATACAGTTTTTTAGCCAAGAATATCTTTGACAGTTTCACTTGATTAACTTTTTTGCTTTCTTATAAAATTACGTACAAAATAAATAAAAACCAGTTTTGTACATGAAATCGAACGTATCTAAACTCCGTTTGTCAAGCGATTTTAATGCCTATTACCTGCAATATAAGGTATACCAAGAATATACACATTTTGGGCTTGTAGCTTCCTCTTAACCGTTCAGTACGCTCTATAGTTTATTCGTTAGTTCACTCTGTAGGTTATTATATTTATTCGACTCTCAGTTCACTATTTAGTTAATTTTTCAGTTCATTCTTCACTTTTAAACTTTAATTCCCCTTTAGTTCACCTTTCAGTACACTTTTCAGTTCGTTAGCCAGTTCCCTCTACAATTCACCTTCACTACAAATATTAGTTGGCTTTTTGATAAGATAGCTTATAAGAGAAGGGAGGTAAGTTTATGCAGGGGGTGAAGGTTAAGAAAATGACTCACTAATCAGCAATTTTAATCTCGCGTCAATCCAGAACCGAGACTAATTCATGAGGAAAATTCATTAATATACCGTCGTAAACAGTTATTCGATAAACAAGGAAAAAGAGATGTCATCCGTCTACAAAAGAATGAACGTTTTCATTCGATGACCAACATGTATTTTGGAATGAAATTTCCAAATTTCAAACATGGACATCTTCAGAAAACGATTACCAACCATTTCATAACTAACCCAACGTTTTTTAGCAAAGTTTTACAATTTAAACATCTGAAAATTGTTTACTTGAACTGGCAGAGGAGGGATGGAAGCAAATTGAATGCTGTAGAAATTAGATCCCTGAGGCGTACGAGTGGTAAAACTGTGTTTGATCGTGTTAGAAATGTGGAGATTGGCAAAGAATACAAGGCTGATGTAAGCGTAGTGAGTAAGAATAAGAAATAGAATGAAGGAAATGTAAGGAGATTATATTAATAGAATGTGAATGGTAGAAGATGCCGGGAACGCCCGATGAAGACATAGCACGATCAAGTGAACTAAATATTTGAATCGTGTCATGTCAAGAGTCAGAATAACATAAAGATATGTGTGAGAAGATGTATGAATGAGTGTATGCCAAGACCGAGTTGTTTGGCGGTCCATTCTCTCTGCCTCTACCCCCTGTGGAAAAATGGCATGCTGATCAATTAGTTACTTGGTTATTTAAAATCTTCGATACATCCTACGATTGCATCCTTCATTTTTTATTGTCTAACTTTTTCTTTATCGTTCTTCCAGGAAAACTTCGTGTGTGTTCGAGAAGAAGACATGACCATCAAATGTGAAGAGTCGGAAGAATATTACAATCTGAACGAAAACTTCGGTAACAAGAACCCCGAAGAAGACGAAACCGCGGGAAACGACAGTGAAGATAATAACCAAGATGCGGACCTACCAGATGCCGACAACAACAAGCCAGTCGACGACAACAGCGTGGACAGTGACCAAAGCCCGCTCCAAGAGGACAGCGCACCTCAGGAAGATACCAAGGCGAAGAAAGACGATAAAACCAACAGACCACAAGAAGATGATATGCAAAAGATTGATACAGACAAGAGGAGAAATAATAGGCCCGAGGGCAACAAGAGGCGCAAACAGAATGACAGGAGGAATAATAATTAGATACAAAAAACAATAATAACATTAGCTCTGTGTTATCAGCAGCGTGAACACCGAACAAATCAACTGTCAAATTGCGTAAAAGGCAGAGAATAGTTAATAACTTTTTAAAATTTGTAACTTTCCTCGGAAAATTTGCATCCTGATAATATGTTAAAATGTATAGCTATCTAATATTTTAATGATTGACCTCTACGAAACTAGACAATATATGTATTAATTAATACTAACACGTAATAAATAAGAATACATTATAATGCTTGTACTTACTTAAATAGTGCTCATTGTGCAATAAATCTACTATTTTATAGGCTATTAGCTGGTATGAGTTTTTATTACGACAATTTTGTGATAATACCAGATTTGTGTGCAAAACGATAGTACCTTGTACATAAATTGACACTACTAGTGATTTACAAAAAAGCTGATAGGGGCTAGTAAGTAGGTATCACCTTCAAATGACACAAACATAATACTGTGGTCTGTGAACTAATAATACCGATAATCTAATTGAGCACGAAACCATCGTAAGATTCCGTAAGTATAAAAGTTTGTGATGGACTGGCCATGGAAAAGAATGCCAGATACACTGAAAATAATGACCAATTAAGTGACCCAGTCGAAGCAACCCAGAGGAAAGAGTGGACTGACGGGGAGTTAGAAGAGTGTGGCCGGTTGGGAGGGTTGAGGACTGCAAAAATAAAGCTTGGGGAAAACATTTTTGTAGTAGACCCTGTCCAAAAAATACTAGAAGGAAAGAATTATTACACAACATTTGTAAAAGCATTTTATTGAGAGTGCTAAATCTAGTACAAATGGTAGAACAAAAACATAATTCATATTAATAAATAATTCTAATAAATAACCTAAGCTAATCAGTCTATCTTCCAAACAAATCAGTCTTCTCAAAAATTCTCTTCAACCCCGAATATTTCGCTCCGTTAGAACGTTTCTCAGTCACGCCGTTACTCTCTTGGCAGTTAATTGGGCTGTTTTCTTCAATTTTTGACAGCCCACCAACTTGAAAGTTAGCCATGTTGTTTTCGTTGTTCTTGTTGCTTTCTTCGCTGTTACTGTCGCCTTTTTGTTCACCTTTTGACAGCCCGCCATTTTGAAAGTTGGCCATCTTGTTTTCCTTGATCTTGTGGTATTGTTCGGCTAGTTCCTGAGCGTGTGCACCAACGAAGAATAGTATGTAAAGTCCCACCGCGTTGAGTACGAGGAAGATGGCTCTCTCAGTCCAGTTCCACAGGTTGAAGATGGCGTAGATCCAACGGCCCGTTGAATAGTATGTGCCCAGGAATCTGAAAAGAAGGTTAGAAAAATAATAAGTATTTAGCTTTAAGGCGGAACAAGGCTCTCATGAATTGATAAGTATCCTGATAAATTTAAGTAAAATATATTGTCACGATGTCCGAAAATGTGTTCATAAAAATCCCAACATTTTTGCAATTCGTCACGGTCTTTAAGGCGATGCACTACGTCATGTAATATTTTAAATTGAGCCGCTATCAATAACAACCCTTACGTAGATGGCGATAAGGTTTAAATTCCCGCTTAACACCATCCGCCTGTTTTGATTTATGCAAGAAAAAAACATGGTCGAAAAGTGCCTTTTATTTTATTTTGTGGATTATCAGGCATAAATATTTTTTTTTTCGATCATTTTATAAATAACTTAATTTGCCACATTATAAAATAAAATCATAACCGAAAATGGGTTCGTAAGTAGGAGATTTTTAACTTTAAAGCAGTTTTCATAGGCCTATACATTATTTTTTTCTGGGCTTATAAAAAGACTTATCTAAAAAATACTCGATTATTTCAAAGGCCAAGATGTATTCTACTCGCAGTATTTAATTAAAGCATCTGAAACATTTCTAGGCGACCAAATTTTCAAACCAAAAACACATGATTTTAAATTACTACGTAGTGCATCACCTTAAATGATTTTTTTATTGTTGATACATTATTTTACAATATTTCATATTCTAATTCAGTAATGTTGGCCTCACTGGGTTGTTTACCCGTGCTGAGGCCCCCATTTTATAATATAAGAATTTATACATTTAAAAAAAAAGAAAGAAAAAACAACATTAAAATAAAGATAAATTTAAACTAAAAATAAAGATTAAAAATTAAAATATAATTATCATCCTAAAAGAAAAATATTAAAAGAGAATGTAAATCGGCATTTATAATGATTTATGTGTTTGTGCGTGTTGCGTGTTTTATATATTTTTTTGTGTTGCGTGTATATGTTTTATTCTTTTATGTTATAGATTTTTGGTAATATTGTCTTTTTGTTCTTTAATCTTGAACACATCTTGGCCTTTGAAATAATCCAACATTATTTGAAGGGACCTTTTTTAAGTCTAGAAAAAAAAGTACCTCTCCGGTCAGTAAAAAATGCTTTGAATTGCAAAATCTCTAACTCACGAACCCATTTTCGGGTATGATTTTATTGTATAATGTGGCAAAGTAAGTTCTTGACATTATGATCAGAATTTTAAAAAATCTTTGTGCCTGAACTTCACAAAATAATATTAAACATGTATTGTGGCAATTTTTTGGCTGTTTTAAAACAGGCGGTCGCAGACTTTCTTCATTTTTTTTTATTATTTTTTTTTACACCAGCTAAGATTGCCTATCTGCTAGGCGCTTCTACATTACAGGGGTACAACCACAGACATATGAATATATCATATGTCTATGGGTACAACATACTTGTAGGTACTGGGCCCGGAGCAAGATAGATAAGCTTACATGGCGAAGTACACCACAATGACAGCACCCAGCCAGAAAACACTCGCTATCCTCGAAAAAGATATAGAAGAATATGTAGACGTGTGCCTTAGATAAACATATAGACTGTACATTATATAGTATACCACGATGTCAGCTTCCAGCCAGCAGAGACTAGCCTTGTTGTTGGATGTCTAGGCTCCATCGAAGCTATTTTAATAGTACACAACTGTTGACCCTGCAAAAATCGCAAGTGCGCCCCACTGTTGGATTTGACAGCCACCTCTGGTCTGTAGCCACAAAATACCTGAAGAAATCCTGCACTCTGTGCAGAAACGGGCGGTCTGTTTGAAGGATTCTCCTTTGCAATCTTTAAAGCACAAGTGTCAGATAGGTATGTTGTCCTTGTCCTACCGGTGTTTCAATGGGAGGTGCTCCGAGGAACTAGCGTCATTGATCTCTTCGGAACCGGTACATAGTCGGGAAACAAATACGGTTGAAATTTGACACATGAGAAAGGGTCGTTTCTACGACTTCAAGTTCAACAGCTCGGCTGTGGAACCATTTCCAGCCGGACTCTGTGTCTCCTCCCTCCTACAAAATGGATCACTTCAAGACCTATATTAACTCCTTCCTCTCCTCAAAAAGACCCCTCCACACAGCATCCCCAAAGATGACATGGGCTGAGAGAGAAATTATTTTCCTCAGGGTCTCTTTTGTAGAGTAAATATAAAATTAATATACAGGGTGTATCGGCACGTACCCGACAAACTTTAACCAGCTATTCCTTAGCACATTTGGAGTAAGAAATGTTATGGGCACTTTGCTGTCCGGTAGCATTTTTTTTCAATTAAAAACAAAAAAATTAAAAATTTCCACACTACATCACTGTCATTGGCATTGCTTTTCAGGTTCAACAGCTGTTATAAGCAAGTATGTCGAAAAGCGTCTTCGCTCTTTCGCACACACTAAATAATAATAGTTAATAATGAGACGAATGGTGCCGTGCCATTTCGTTGTGATTGGGCCGCCAAATGTTCATTCGATTGCAAATAAAAGTGCGCCAATATAGGTACACACGTGCGTTATTCAACGGAATTCGAATAAAATATTGCCAGATGGGTTTTCAAACTTTGACAAAGGATAAAACAGTGGTGACATGTGGTGAAAATATGAATAATAAATTTTTTATTAAAAAAAACGTTACCGGATAGCAAAGTGCACATAAGATTTTTTACTCCAAATATGCTAAGGAATAGCTGGTTAAAGTTTGTCGGGTACGTGCCGATACACCCTGTATACATTTATATCCACGCCGATGACAGCTTCAGATAATATACAGATATATTTGTGGATGACTTAGTTAGCTAGCTAAATTAGCTAAGTAAATCCGTGTCGATGGCGGCTTCAGATAGTATACAGATGTCTTTGCGGGTGGCTTTAGTTATCTAGCTAATGTAGCTTAGCTAAGGCAGTTAGATAGCTTTGTGGAAATACTTCAGATAAACAGAAGATTTCCGCTGTATACATAGTAGATAATAAGTATAGCTTACACGGCGTAGTACGTCACGATGACAGCGCCGAGCCAGCAGAGACTAGCTGTCCTTTTGCTGTGTGGTTTCTTTTTGTCTCCCAGCAGTAGTTCGAGGGCCACAACGATCAGGATGTCCGTGTGAATGGCGTGGTTCACAAAGGGCGGCAGAACCAAGTCGCACTCCTCAGGCATGACCAGTTCGCGGTCGTAGTTGAACACAATCCAGAAGAGCGCTGCAACCATCTGCAAAAGAACAATTAGATATCACGTGTTTAGGGATATTAAAGCTATTAATAACAATTATATATACCATCAATCGGGTTGCCCTGGAAGCTACACTCTCTTGTAGAAGGGATCTACTACTGGCCAGCTCGCAAACAAACACTTGTAGCCTGTAGGTAAGTTTTTTTCTTCTATTAATTCTAGCTTTCATCCTTGAAGGGTGTTCTTGGCCATCATTTAAAATTATGGAGAAATGAAAGTTTAAATATTAATTTTATTTAAATAGGCTAATTTCAAAATTATAATGAAAATTGGAGTCGAGTTCAGACTTAGAAGAGATGAGATGTTGAATGGAGGGGACACAATTTTAGATAAGGCTTGATAGAAGAGAGGATATTTGTTTAGAGAGAAACAACCAAAAAATATGTGATCTAAAGTTCCCACTTCTAGACCACAGAATGTACAATCTGGAGAGTCAAGGACGTGAATTTTAAAAAGGTGTGATGGAACGGAACAATGTCCGATCCTCATTTGAATAAGTGAAGAAATTTCTTTTTTGGAAAAATGGGGTAATTGCTGAAACCACGGTTTTGATGGGATAGTCCTTTGTATTGAGGCATAGCAGACTCCCTTGGATTGACTAGCAATGTGTCAATATTCTGCCCAAACATTGCGGGATCTATCTTTGATGATGGAATAAAATGTCAGATAGGGGAATGTCATGTATGTGACAACAGGGTTGGACGCTCCTTGTTTTGTCAAGGCATCCGCAATATCATTACCCATGATACCAACATGTCCAGGAATCCGAATCAGAGTTACAGTTTTTCCAGAGCTTTGAATGGAGAATATCATCTCTCGAATAAGGCATACAAAGTGATCATCAGGATGAAGAGGAGGACTGGATTTAAGTTTTTGGAGGGAACTGAGAGAGTCAGAGAGAACGAGGGATTGTTCAAAATCATTATTGATCATATATTTGAGAGATTCTATTATTGCAATGCACTCCGCTGAGAATATGAAAAATTGATTTGAAATTGAATGAAATATTCAGTCATTAGAATTATTGTGGTAAACGTTAATACCTATACCACAGTTAGGAGAGTCGGGAGATTTGGATCCATCAGTAAATAAAAGAGAAGAGTTGGGACATTTAAATGAAATAATGTCAATGAACATATTATTGACAGTACGGGCCGGAAGATTGGAATGACTTTTAAGGATTCCGATCCCTTCTAAAATTTTTGGGGATAGGGTGACGTGACTATATTTTATTTTTTATAAGGGAAGTAAATCATTTTGGATGGCAGGAAGAGGTTTAGTTTTAGTTTTTAGCTATCATCACTTGAATAAGGCATACAAAGTAATCATCAGGATGAAGGCAATTATGTTTTGTATAGGAATACTTACGATGGAACAGGGGAAGACGATGGTGCTAAATATGAAGTCTCTGGCCGTGGCACACTTCTTCATGAGCTGATGATGAGGCCAAAACCTCTCCACTAAGTCAGGGTTTATCTCACCCACATCGTGTAGTACCGCACAGGTCAGGTAAATCACTTGGAATATCTAAAAACAGACATAAAGTTCAATAATTCAGATGTTGACAGGTGACGAAATTTTTTTTACTTTTGAATCGGGCGGCTAATTTGATCATGGCGATATATATTCAGTACTTCTCGCTATCACTAAATTATGAATTAGAAAGCTGTTTGCTTTAGATATTTTCAGTGACTGAAAAGGTACATTTTATGAATTCCCCAACGATTACAATTGTGTCATATTGTAAAGTATATCAGTGTCTGCCGATATATACAGGTTGTCGGGGGTAAAGTGCCCTAACTTCGGGAGGTGTTTCGATAGGTGATGGTAGAAGTAAAAAAAGTCAAATAACTTTTTTCTAAATTCCAATGTTTATTTTCCCATAAAGATATATTTTTTTTATAAAAGAATATTTATTTTCGCTCACAAACATTTTTTTAAACTTTTTTTACCTAAAAACTTAAAACGTTGAAATTTCGAAAAGAGTTCTTCTTCTTTTTTAATTGTATTATAATATAGAATCGCTTTCTGAAGCTAGCGCCGTTTACCCGCGGACACACTTTTTGGGATTGCCTTATTGGGATTACTTCCGTCACTCCTGGGTAGTGATGGGCATGATCGAAATATTTACATGATCAAAACATTTTAATCGAAACATCATAAGAATCGATGATTAATCGAATTAATCGCAAAGGGAGCAAAAGCTGTAGTCAGAGGCAACATTTTTGTTTCTGTTTCACAGCGATTGTCTCGATCCAATTTTCGAATAATTTCTGACGATTGAAAACAATTGTCTCGGACTATTTTTTCGAATGATTTCCAAGAATTTACTGTTCAAGAATCGATTTGTCTATGACGATGAATCGAAATATTTCGATGGACCTAATAAAATAAATGGATAAAATCATCGATGATTCATCGATTGTGCCCATCGCTACTCCTGGACACTCTTGACTCCCAGATTCCTACTCACATCCCTCATACCTCTTTCCTTCCCAGAATTTAATTTCCTTTAAATTACGTTGTAAGATGCTGTGTCCTCAAAGTTGACATAGGCCGCGACAGAAATTATTTTACTGGGGGTCTTCTGTGTGAAGTTAATGTTAAAAAAATAAGAAGAAAATATTGATTGACGATTTGAAGATAATTTCAGGCCGATGGGTGAGGCACGAAGGATAGGCAAGTCCATTAAAAAGAAGAAGGAGACAAATGTTGGCTAACTTACAAAGTTCCAGGTGGTGAAGAAGCGGTCAGAGAACTCGTCTATCTGCATCAACTTCTCGTTGTTCGATCCCTTCCAGTCCACCCTGGCCAGGGCCGTCAGTGTCACCAGGTGGTGGATGAGGGCCAGCGAGTGGAACCACAGCCGCTTTCCAGCCGCCATCTGAATCACAATACAACATTTAAGTATGCAGTTTTCTAGCTGGATATGTTGTTTCAGCTTTTTAGGATTCCAGGCTTGGAAGTAACAGAGGTTTTAGTGACCTTCCAACATTATCTAGGCTGAGTCATCAATTAATATAATCTTTATCATTGTAATACATAATATTAATAAATCTAATCGAAACATGACACAGAAAAATAATAAGGGACTCCAATAAAAATTGAACATTCATTTAGACTTTTAGAAAAAGTCAATATACCCATATACCTAAATAAAAATCGTATATGTTTATCCGAGACATTATCTAACATACAAACAAATTCTTTAGAACTTTGAAATCATTCAAAAAGATAGCAGCCAAAAATTATGGTAAAATTATTTGAGGATAGTATTTTTAATTCTAAATTTGAAATATGAGATCGACAAAAATGACGTAAAATATTTATTTATTTATTCAAACGCCATATAATGGCTTTTACAATACAGTGAATAATCGAATTACAAGCGTACAGTGATAAATAGGATAATAATGGCAATAAATGAAAGAGCAATTAATGTGTAAACAAAAACACTATTGCAAGTTGCAAGGGATGCAGTTATTAATATAATTGCAGTAAGACTATGTATATTTCAAAAGAAATATATACCAGTGTAACAATAGTTTAACTACTTTATACTAGGTTTGTATAAGACCTGTAACAAGTCGAAGTATATAATATGATAATAGTCAGTAGTGAGTTTATTGTTACCCACAAAATTAATTGTACTTGGAATAGCATTTAAATCGTTTGAAAATGTACGATGTAATTAGATAAAATATTGTCAATTACCTGCTGACTTGAAGCAGATTTGAATAGCAGGTTTGAATGATAAAAAAGCAGATTTGAATAGCAGGTTTAAATGATAAAAAAGCAGATTTGAATAGCAGGTTTGAATGATAAAAAAGCAGATTTGAATAGCAGGTTTGAATGATAAAAAAGCAAATTTGAATAGCAGGTTTGAAAGATAAAAAAGCAGATTTGAATAGCAGGTTTGAATGATAAAAAAGCAGATTTGAATAGCAGGTTTGAATGATAAAAAAGCAAATTTGAATAGCAGGTTTGAATGATAAAAAAGCAGATTTGAATAGCAGGTTTGAATGATAAAAAAGCAGATTTGAATAGCAAGTTTGAATGATAAAAAAGCAGATTTGAATAGCAAGTTTGAATGATAAAAAAGCAGATTTGAATAGCAGGTTTGAATGATAAAAATGCAAATTTGAATAGCAGGTTTAAATGATAAAAAAGCAGATTTGAATAGCAGGTTTGAATGATAAAAAAGCAGATTTGAATAGCAGGTTTGAAAGAAAAAAAAGAGATAAGGTTTAAATTCCCGCTCAACATCAGCCGCCTGTTTTGATTTATGAAAGAAAAACACATCGCCGAATAGTGTTGAAGACAATTTTAGCGATTGTTTAAGGCCCCGTAGTAAGCGTTCAAATATGGTTTGAAAGGGAGAAATGTAAATACGAATGTTAGAGGGAGAGCGCTATTTAAAAAAAAGGGTAATAATTAAGCGAAAATGGTGAAAATATTTAATAAAACATGACTCGTTTGAAATAGAGCAATAATCTTTAGAAAAATGCTTTAGTTGCATTTAAAGATACACTGTGATTTGTTCATGCCTGTAACATATTAAATAACAGAACAAAACGTGTTTTTAATAATTTTCTGAGCTTACTTTGCGATTTTTTTCTATCGAGGGAATTTCATATAATTAAGGTTTTGACAAAACAAATGTTGTTGGAACGAACTCAAAGCCTTGCTATAAATCGGTAGAAATTGGGTATGTCGGGGCTTACGGTCGCATCTAGAACTTGATCTATTATCCCCCAGTGCTAGAACATCTAGAACTGGGTCGCATCTAGAACTTGAACCCAGGACCCTCGCCTATAGATGCGACCATATCTTTTTCTGATTTTTCTGTCTCAAATTTTCGTCGTTTAATTGTCTTCAATGGTTAAATATTACAATTTGAGGTTTTACTCATGAAGTTATTACAAAAATAAATTTTTATTTTTTATTTTGCGAAGTTCATGCACAAATATTTAAACATTTTAAGAGGAAGCCACAAGCCAAAAATGTGTAAATTCTTGGTATACCTTATATTGTGGGTAATAGGCATTAAAATCGCTTGACAAATGGAGTCTAGAAACGTTCGATTTCAAGCCAAAAACTGGTTTTTATTTATTTTGTAAACAATTTTATAAGAAAGCAAAAAAGTTAATCAAGTGAAACTGTCACAAATAATCTTAGCTGTACAAATTTTAAAAATTGTTTCCTTAACGCGTTCATACATTTCTATTGAAAAAATGTCGATGATAGTATAACCTTCAATTTATCTAAAGCGTATTTTTTGGTATTCATAATGTACACAAATTCGTTATAAAGATTAATCAAAATAGTGATTTAGCATTAAGCTTCGCCTTAAGATCATTTTCTAAATTACTTAATTTGCCACATTATACAATAAAACCATAAACGAAAATAATTTCATAAGTAAAAGATTTAGAACTTTAACGCAGTTTTTAATGTTCTGATGTTTTATTTTACCGGGCTTATGAAAAGTCTTCTCAAAAAAATGCTGGAATGTTTCAAAGGCCAAATATATTGTACTCGCACTATTTAATTAAAGCATTTAAAATACAATGTCTAAAAATTTTAAAAACACATTATATTGAATTACTACGCAGTGCGTCGCTTTAACGTTAATATTATTATTTTATATCATATAGCCTGCGTCGGCGCAGGGTAAGGCTCTTGGCTACTAATCCGGGGTCGGAGGTTCGAATCCCCGCGTGCGCAAGTAAAATTCATATAAAATAAAAATATAGTTTACTTGTAGTACGTTCAAGAATGATAAATACTCTCAGTGTCACCCTGTTGATTTTTTAAGTAAGGAGTGTTATTGTTAGCGGCCCGATTCCAAATGTTACACGACGTTAAAGCTAAATCACAGTTTTCGATTAATCTTTATAACGAATTGGTTTACAATATGAATACCAAAAATATACTCTAGTTAAATTGAAGGTTTTCCTATAGCTTTCCTTGAGTAGAATACAAATAAAAATATAATTACTCAGTAAAAAATAATAATAAATTATACAATAAAACACATGCGGAAACTTTGCCTAGCCATCTAGGAATGGATCCTTTTTTAGACCAGTCAAATTGACAAATTTAGTTCATACCATAATTTCATATTAAATTGTTTTATTATAGAACACATTATTTTATATAACGAAAAAAGTTTTAAGATTCAATTCCTGTTAGAAGCTTTAGTTAAATATTTGTACTTAGATTTGTATTCCTGTTAGAATAAGCGAAAAGAAAAAATAATATCTTAAAATACAAAATTAGTATCGAATGCTTATGTTTAACAATAGGCAAATATATGTTTGGTTATATAAATGTAAACTACTTAAAAAAAGACAATATTAATATAATATATAAGATATAAATACAATATTATATCTGTGACAGTTTCCCTTGACTAACTTTTTTTTCTTTCTTATAAAATTGCTTACAAAATAAATAAACACCACTTTAGTGCTTGAAATCGAGCGTTTCTAGACTCTGTTTGACAAGCGATTTTAATATCTATTACCTATATTCGTGACCATATAAGGCACACCAAGAATATACACATTTTTGACTTGTAGCTTCCTCTTAAGATACTCGTATAAAATTTTGTTTTGTTTGTGTTAAATACAAAAAAACATACATAATTACAAACAAACGAGAATAATCTTACCTTTTGCGTTTTTTGTTGAAACTTAACAACGATTTCTTCCGACGAAGGATTTTAAAATAATAATATAACCTCCAAGAACTATAAATTCTTTAATATATTTTAAACAAATTAATTTCAATAAACACTACTCTCATACACACATTGTTCAAAACACGACGTATTGAAAAAGCGCTGAAGCGTATTTTTATCGCAAATTTGCTGAGTTTTAAAATTTCAAAATAATGAATATTTTTTTCTAAGAAATATTATTTGAAATATAATTTGCAAGAAACATTGTTCTGCCAACGCAGTCGAAAGCTAACTGAATCAATATTCTGGTTTTCATAGTTTAGCTTCGGCGGAGAATGATAAAACACTTGTGAATGAAGATAAGCAGAAAAAAATAAGTCAAAGCGTACACGAGCAACTTTAGTTGCAGGAAACAGTTGCGTGTCTAAAAATCTATTACGGTTTATAATAACAATACTTTTTTTATTAAATTTCTTACACATTACAAATTTAGATTTGATTCATATAATATTTACAAAAAAATTATTCACAAATATTAAAAAAAGGAAATTTAAAAAAAAAATCAGGCTGCTGTGAAATCCCGTAATAGAGGAGAGACTTTTTCAACAATCAATAGGATTGAAGGTGTCTGAAAAAATATCAAATTCAAATTTAAAAAAACATGTAACTTAAACATTATTATATGAAATGTATATATTATATGAAATGTATTAACTGTATTAACTGCATTGTATTAACTGTACACGTGACTTTATTTGTACATAATATGTGAAATGTTAACTCTTCTTCCATCCACAAGCTAAGGCTTTTAATGGAAGACCAGTAAAATTATAATATAAAAAATGTAACTAACTAAAAAAATAATAAAAAAAAAAAATAAAAAAAAAAAAAATTAATGACAAAATTGAAAATGGTTGCAAAAATGAATACATTAACTGTATGACTGAACAAAACTTCATATCTTGCATAAATAAAAACACAAGAGAAATAAAAGAACATACTCCATCCTGTTTAGATCATATCTGGACAAACGTAAATATTAAAAATCTTCACAAATTAAAATCAATTGTTTGGAAAACTAACATAACTGACCATCATTCATGCTTACTTCTATATAATAACAATATTAAACAAAAAAAACATAATATAATAACTAAAAAATCCACCATTAATATGACCATTCTCACTGAAAAGCTAAAAAAAGAGGATTGGAACAATGTTTTAAACAGTGATGACACTGAAACATGTTCGACTAACTTTGAAAATACCCTGTCGCAACACATTAAAAATTCAACAAATGAAACAACAACACACATAAAATCTAAATTAAGATGTTTAAAGCCTTGGATTACACAAGGACTTATAATATCTATTAGAAACAAAGAAAAACTTTACAAGACAACTTTAAAAAATCCCCAAAATGAAAATGCATATATTTTATATAAAAAATATAAAAATAAATTAACAGCCTATATTAAAAAAAGTAAAGAAGATTTTTTTTAAATTAAATATTATCCTCAGAAAATAACCAAAAACAAATGTGGAAAACAGTTAATTTGGCTATTGACAATACAAAAAAAACACAAAACGTAAAATATATTGAGCATGATAACAAAATTATAGATGCCAATATGCAACCTAAACAATGTGCAAACATATTTAACTCTTTTTTTGCTAATGTCGGAAAAAATCTTGCGAAAAATATCCAAAAATCTTTTATCCCGGAAAATCATAATAATGAAAACTTACAGGAACGTAATATACTCTCAACGTTTGAAACGACAACAGAATGTGAAATCATAAAAATAATAGATAATATGAAAGTAGGACAGGTAATAATGTTAATAGCGATAAAGAACATTCTGACTTTGGAATCCCGCAAGGTACAGTGCTTGGACCAATTCTTTTCACCATATATGTTAACGACATTTTCTTTCAACCACTACATGGCCAAATTACTTCGTATGCCGACGACACAGTTCTAATAATATGCGAAAAAACTTGGGAAAACGTAATACTTAAAGCCACTGAAGACATAAATACTCTTAAGAATTTCTTCGACATTAATTTGCTATCACTAAATAGCGATAAAACATATGTAATTCCATTTGCAATACACACAAAAGACATCCCTAAAAATTTTAACATCATCATTCATGACAATTCCAAAATACATAATAAAAATTACTGTCTTACTAATAAAATCCAAAACTGCACAATACTAAAAAACACAAACATAATCAAATATCTAGGAGTAATTATCGATAAAAATTTGAATTGGAAGGAACAAATATGTCAAATTGTAAAAAAAATCAGAAAACTGATATATGTATTTTTAAGAATCAGAAATTTTTTATCTTTAAAAAACCTATATTTAATATATTATGCCTTGGTCCAATCAACGCTACAATATGGTATCATTAGTTGGGGATCCACATACAAAACTAACCTTACTCCAATAGAAGTGGTACAAAGGTTAATAATTAAAATAATATTACGAAAACCTTCCGATTACCCAACGGATCGATTATTCGAAGAATTTCAAGTGCCTTCATTTAAAGATCTTTATATTAAAAATGCACTAATTCAAATCATAAAAGAAAAAGACAAGTATCAATTTCTAACTGAAAACCGTACTAGACTTAAATATATTTTTCCATGCCCAAAATTAAACACTTCCTTTGCACAAAATTATTACACTTACCGGGCAAGAATTTTTTTCAATCGACTACCTGAAGAAATTAGAAACATTAATGATAACATCAAAATAATAAACACTGTAAAAAAATATTTTAAAGACAAACTCACAAAAAATAAAAATGTTTCCAATTGAATTAATTAAGATTTAGGAAATGAAATAAAAAGAATTTGGCATTCTCAGACTATAAAAATATTACCATTCGTTATTTCGGCTACTGGCATTATACCTAGCTCTCTAATTAAAAATTTAGGCGTATTAGATCTATCAAAAAAATTATATATAAAGATGCAAAAGTCGGTCATTTTGAATACATGTAGGATAACAAAAGATTTTTTAAATATTTATGTTGAGGGATCAGTAGGATTTATAGGCCCTGTTAGAAGTTCTACCGAGCCGAACCCTCTGATATGAAAATATCTGGAGACGGTGAATTATTTTCCCATTTGATCTCTGGTGATTTGAGGTGTTGTTCTTGTATTGTTTTGTATTTATTTTGCTTATATAATGCACTTACATAATGTTGATTGACTAGATGATCATTTGTGGAAAAGTGAGTGGAAGGGTTAAATTTTTCCTTTGGGGAAGATTTGACCCGGACAACTAAATCAGAAGTTAAAAAAAAAAAAAAAAAACTCACTTCATGAAAAATAACTCACTTCATTTAAATGAGTTTAAAATCATTTTATTTTTAATTACATACTTATTGCAATAAAACAATGTACACTCCTCTTCCAGCCACAAGCTAATGCTTCTATGGAAGAGGAGTCCTGAAATATTTTATCTTATATTGTAACAAATAAACAAAAATGTACTTACATAATAAATGTAATAAATAATAAATAATAAAAAAAAATAATAAAAATGTATTGCACAAAAAAACAGAGTACAAAGGGTATAGCTTATAGGTTTTAATCCTATTTCTTCCAGCTAAGACAAAAAATACAAATTATATTACATAATCCAACAATTACATGTTAACAAATGTATGTAAATAAAAAACACAGGTATTCATTTAAGGTGTAGTGACATTTGTTGAGAAGAAATGTTTTTAGTGATGATTTAAATTTAAGTATGTCGGTTATTTGTTTGATGCTACGTGGAAGGTTGTTATATACAAGATTTTCCAATAAGAGGTGTTATTTTGATATTCAATCGTAAAAGATCAATGGTTTCGTTGCTTGTACGGCACGTAGCGCCGTCTTGTTAAAAGTAAACGTTGTCCAGATCAATACCATCCAATTCCGGCCATACAAAATCATTAATCATCTCTCGATAGCGCAATCCATTCACCGTAACTGTTGCTCCAGCCTCATTTTCGAAAAAGTAAGGTCCAATGACTCCGCCGGACCATAAACCGCACCAAACAGTCACACGTTGAGGATAGAGAGGCTTTTCAACAATAACTCTTGGATTTTCCGAGCCCCAAATGCGACAATTTTCCTTGTTGACGAAGCCACCGAGGTGGAAATGGGCTTCATCACTCAAGATGATTTGCATTTGATTCACTCAAGTGAATTTTAATAATTTCAATGCGTTGTTGAAGCGTGTATCGTTCCATTTTTTATTAAAAGCCTAGTTTTTAATTGTCAAATGTCAAAAAATGACAGCTTCAAAAGTAACATCTACCGAAATAGCGGGCTATTCAAAATAACACCTCTTATTGGAATACCCAGCAACTCAGCAGCGGGCATCCCTCTTGGCTGAGGTTCGACGAACGCATTCGCCAATTTTTGTGAGCATCAGCTTTGCATATGGAGCATTGACCATTGGATTGATGGAATCGGATGGCATCTGCCGATCCTCATTGGTTAAGAGGGACCCTTTTGGAGACCAGCAGCGTGAGGCTGTTTTGCATTGGACTACAAGATTATTTTTTGGATAAATTATAAACTGGGAGTTGCTGTGAAGAACCGGAATCTACTACTTCGCATTAAGAACGAACTGGTATCACACCTTCATTTTACCTATGCAAGTCCTGCGCCAGACAGATTATAAAGTAGGATGCTAATTAATTTCTTTTTTGTGGTAATACATTTTTAGTATTCTTAAATATTTTTTTTATTTCTAGATAATAAACCCATCCTTACTTTTATTTGTTGCCACTTAATCCCACGGTAACAACGGCTAAAGCCATTTAAAGCAACGGTGGTCTTACACCAGTAACTGAGAGAGTATCTCTCACTCTGGAACGTGCCACAAGTGTATCATATCAAAATATAACCGAAGATTCAGAAGAAATATACCTCCCCACTGGGAAAGCCAGGTTGGTCCTGCAGATAGGAAGATAGAATGATCGACAAAATATTATTTGAATTTGTAAAATAGTTGCTAACAATTGCCGCCGCAACTAAAGTTGCCTGTGTGCAGGGGTTTTAAAGTTGCCATGTACAGGGATCCTAAAGTTGTTGGTCCTAAATAGTCAAATTCATTGTTATCAAGTAGGTACACAAGATTGACCTGTTAGGACCTAAATTAACTCCTCTTCTTGTAGAGTATTGTTTTTCAATGTTATTAAAGTGATATTATGTCAGCGCTATTTATTAGCAGCAGACACATACCTGGACGGATGACGAACCTCGTGCTGGGACTGTTGGTGGACGCGGTGGACTCTCTCCCTGCAGCAGCTGGTACAGTTCCTTCACCACCTAGGATTCTTGCAGCAGAGTATCCATCTTCTATCTTCGTCGAACGTCACAGCGGTGCTGCCAAGGTCTGTTATCTATGTGAGGATATTGTGTCAGCGCTTTATTAGCGGCAGACACATACCCGGATCAATTACACAAATTTACGTAAACCACATTGAAGATGTAGAGGCCCTCAAGCTCAAATATCCGGAAGCTAGAATGCTGCTAATCGGCGACTACAATACTCCCAATATAGACTGGATTACCCATAGCGATAACTCAACAACTCATTTTAATACATCTGCTAATGCTCGTGAAATTATAAATATGTCAAATTTCCTAGGTCTTAAACAAATTAATAACGTATACAACTCTAATCACCATTTACTAGATCTTGCATTTAGTAGCGATCCTTCAGTAAAATTATGTAAATCCATAGACCCCCTTCTTCCCGAAGATTCCCACCATCCTCCCTTAAACATCACTATTACTAACAACTTCCTAAACATTTACTCTAATAGTGTTCCTAAATATTCATACAATTTTGCAAGGGCAGATTATCCACTCATAACAAAATACTTAGAAAGTACAGACTGGTCCTTTTTAGACAAAAACACAAATGTTAACCAAAATCTTGAATCTTTTTACTCCATCATCAACACGGCTATTGAAAAATATGTTCCCTTAATTCAATTCAAACCATCAAAGTTCCCCAAATGGTTTAATAATGACTTAAAACACTTAATAATTAACAAAAAAATCTGGCACAAAAATTTCAAAGAGAGCAACTCTATCTCTGACTACAAAATATTTCATAAATATAGAACTGACTGTAAAAAGCTCTCCAAAAAATTATATCAAACATACATACTCAACACAGAAAAGTCTATTCCTTCAAATACCAAAAACTTTTTTACACATGTAAACTCACTAAGAAAAAACAAACCTAGCCTACCAACATACATGTATTTCGAAGGGAAAAGTAGTAGTGATACTAATGACATCGTTAATTTGTTTGCCGACTTCTTCAAAAATGTTTACGATAATGATATCCCAAATGTTCAACTTCCACCCTTTCATCCAAAGGAATCGGTCCACATTCCCGCTTTACATATAAATGTTCCTGATGTTATACGCAAAATAAAAACACTCGACTTAAAGAAAAAAGCGGGTCCTGACAAAATTAGTCCTGCCTTTCTAATTAACTGTGCATCAATAATAGCCAATCCACTATGTCATATATTTAACCAATCATTAAATTCTGGCTGCTTCCCCGACCTATGGAAAAATTGCTATCTAACACCTGTATTTAAAAAAGGCGATATTCATGATGTCACTAATTACCGACCCATCTGCATGCTCTCAACTATCCCCAAACTGTTTGAAAAACTTATCCTCGATAAAATCTCCATACATATTAACAACATCATTGTAACTAATCAACATGGATTTATGCCAGGCAGATCCACACTAACAAATCTCTCCTTATATGAAAATTTTATAGCATGTTCACTCGAAAACAAAACCCAAGTCGACTCAATATATACAGACTTTGTAAAAGCGTTTGACAAAGTTAACCATAAAATTCTTCTCAATAAACTTAGTCAAATCGGAATTGAGGGTAAACTATTGGAATGGATAAAAAGCTACTTAACAAATAGAAATCTACAAGTAAAAAATAATTCTAACCTTTCACACAAATTCATAGCTACTAGCGGTGTACCCCAAGGGTCACATTTAGGCCCAATACTGTTTCTCCTTTTCATAAACGATATTTTTACTGTATTTGATAAAAATGTTGAAGTGCTACTTTTTGCCGATGACCTTAAATTATTTAAAATTATAAAAACAATAAATGACTGTATTCAAATTCAATTAAATTTAAATAAACTTCAAGATTGGTGCAAAACTAACAAACTTTATCTCAATATTAGTAAATGCCACATTATAAGATTTTTTAGAACAACACAACCCCTTAACTATCAATACAAAATTAATAATGTTTCTCTCGCCTCTGTAAGTGAAATTAACGATCTCGGCATTATTTTCGATTCAAAATTTAACTTTCTTTCACATGTAGAAACAGTCATCAACAAAGGATTAAAAATGCTCGGCTTCATTCTCCGAAATGGCAGAGACTTTAAAAATATTTCAACACTAAAAATCTTATATTCCTCACTTGTTCGAAGTCAAATCGAATATAATTCTCCTATTTGGTGTCCTTACTTTAAAATCCACTCCGACTCTATTGAAAAAATTCAGCATAAATTCCTAAGATACATTAACTATAAACTCGGTCTACCTATAGAATCAATAAATTACAATCACTTGATGAAAGAATTAAACTTACTTAAACTCTCAGATAGAAGACTTATTTCCGATTTGACTTTTATTTTTAAAATTGTCAATGGTATTATAGACAGCCCTGATATATTAAGCCTAATTACCTTCCATATACCCACTAGAACCACTCGATCCAAAATTCTTTTTAATTTCAATAACAATATCAGGACTGAGTCATTTAGAAACTCGCTTATACCTAGATTGCATGCAGTTGGCAATGCTTTCTCAGAAGTAGTAGATGTGTTCAACTGCACGGAATATAGTTATAAGAAGGCTATAATAACATACCTCTGTCGTAATTATCAATGTTATTAGGCATAATACCATTCTATTCACAAGTTATCACAGAACCTAAACTATGCACTTACATCAGATATCAGACAGAAGAGTGTTATTTAATAATTTTATATACTTAATCAAAACTATATTTTTTCCCAAAATTGTTATGAGATGTCTTACTGACAGCCCTGTTTCAATAGAGCTAACTCTTAGTTCTCAGCAAATTCAACCAAATTCAATATTGAAGGTAACAATAACCTCAATACTAAACTACTGTACGGATTGAAAATAAAAATGCTATTGTACCTATGTATACCAGATGTTATTCTTGTTTAATTTTCAACATAATTTCTCAGTAATTATTCTGTTTAACATAATACTGTTTCGCTCCTGTGAACCACTGTAAACATAAATCATGTATATTGTAAAAGCCTTTTACGGCGTCTAAATAAATAAATAAATAAATACCTGGATGGATGACGAACCTCGTGTTGGCACTGTTGGTGGACTCTTTCGCTGCAGCAGCTGGTCCAGTTTCTTCACCACCTAGGATTCTTGCTGCAGACTCTCCATCTTCTATCTTCATGTCACCTGTTCCTGTTCTTCATTTTACTTTACTTGACTTCACTTTATTTTGGTAATATTTATATATATTTAATACCTGCATCAACTGTAAAGCGCCCCTGAGGTGATAACTCACAAAAGCGGCGCTATAAAAATTGTCCAATATTTATTTATTTTATTTTATTATTTATTTAAAGACAGGCGTTACAGTTTACGACGAATAATCTGACAATAGACAATAAATTATTATAAGCAATAATTACAAGTCTGAAACACAAATATAAATTTTAAAAATCTTCCGAGTAAAAATAAATGCCGCCGATGGGACTTGAACCCGCACATTCTGATTGCCGGTCAGGTGCACGGAACCACTTTGCTACGTCGGCTTATTTTTACCTGACCGCATTTTTGTATAAAAACCTTGTCCTGTAAACATATTTTTACCTCTGACAATATTTGAAATCTTATTATGGGCAGAAAATGTTGATTAAGCAATCAATGATGGAAGTTAATTGAAAAAATATACCTTATATTTAGTTGTAAATATCAATTTATTTATGACATAAATATTCAGTTAAAGATGAGATTTAACCATACAACATTTTTGATGCGTCCTGCGATAGAACTACAACATCTTTTTAATGTACCCAGGGTTTGTGAAAGTAGTGCTAGTTAATTTAAGAATAATTAGTACTTACAGAAATACAGAAAAGAAAAAATCTAAACAAAGGAAGGATAAGTATACAGAAACATGAATTTAAATTTTTTTATTACAAAAGTGTGTAATCGATATAAATAAAAATGTAAATTTTCGTTTGTTCAAAATCTTAAATCTCTGAAAGATTTTGACAGATTGCTTTGAAATTTTGCATTCTTTGCATTTTGCAACGTTGCATTCGAATACGCGTGTGTTTTCATATACCTAAATTATATAGATGTCACCTGTGACAGGTAAAAACATGATATTTTAAAAAAACAGTGCCATCTTTTGGACATAAAAGCAACACGCGCTATTGTTTCTCTATCTGCACAGACAGACTGAGCCACAGCAATGCGTAGCGGGGTACATATAGTAATAAAATAAGTGTGTTATAAACAACACTATGCATGTAGGTATGCATTTTCAAAAGAAATCTTAAGCGCATAGTTATATTTCATCTTTTTACTGAACGCAGTTGGCGCTATCAAAAAAATGTCCAAAAAAGCGAAGCTAGCAGTCCACAACGGAGTGCTGGTACCTATCCTGATGTATGGAAGTGAGGCATGTATCTGGCAGAGAAAGGATGAAAGTAGACTGAATGCTGTAGAAATGAGATACCTGAGGCGTATGTGTGGTAAAACCATGTATAATCGTGTGAGAAATGTGGAGATCAAGAAAGGGACGCGCAGATGGTTTGGGCATGTAGAGCGAAGAATGGAGTGTAAGGAGAATATATGATGCAAATTTGAATGGTAGCAGAAGTCGGGGACGCCCGAGGAAGACATGGCACGACCAAGTGAATCAGATACTTTAGTCTGGCCATATCAAGAGTCAGAATAATAGAAGAGTATATTTGAATATGAATGAGGCAAGGAGTGTGTTCCAAGACCGAGTTGTTTGGCGGTCCGTCCTCTCTGCCTACGGAGTAATGGTTAGTTAGTTGGTTAGTTAGTAAATAACTACAATAATGTACTGTACACTCCTCTTCCAACCACAAACTAACGATTCCGTTGAAGAGTAGTATTCAAATCTCACAATATTTACAAACGGTTCCATGATAACTCAACACAGTGACAATTCAACACACTTTTAAAAAGTGATATAAAGTCATTAGAAACGATGAAAATTTTTTTTTTAACCTAACCTACTTAACCCAGTTAATAAAGTTTTTGTTTCATCACTTTCCATGACTTTATTTAAATAACTTTTTAAAGATGTGATGAATTGTCACTGTGATGATTTATCCGGTCACCTGTACAAACACAATGTAAATACTATTTTATATGTATAAATAAATAAAATACATATATATTACACCTGTCGATTCTTTTCACTTCTATCAATTGTAGTACTTTAGTGAAAAACGTGCGTTTTGCGAAAAGTGGAAAATGAAAGTGAATGAGATTTAATTATTAATTATTTTACCTGTCGTCTGAAAAAATAAACTTTTTCTTCAAATCTTAAAAATGTTGCATTTAAGGGTTATATGTCCTCCATTCATTTCAAAGACAGTTTGCACTCGCTTCGGCATGGAATCTGTTAATTTTTGACAGTTTTCAATGAACTTGTCATCCCGAAATCAGACATTAATTACTACTTTTATCATCTCTCTCCTGGTCGTAATCCTATTTAAGTATCCATGGTAAAAGGCCCATACATACTCTGCAGGGTTCAGATGAATTACCAGTCTAGTTTAAAAGAGTTATCCTCTTATCGAAGAAATACAGGGTTTTCCAATAAGAGGTGTTATTTTGAATAGCCCGCTATTTCGGTAGATATTACTTATGAAGCTGTCATTTTTTGACATTTGTCAAGTAAAAACTACGCCATTAATAAAAATGGAACGATACACGCTTCAATGACGCATTGAAATTATTAAATTTCACTTCAGTGAATCAAATGCAAATCATCTTGAGTGATGAAGCCCATTTCCACCTCGGTGGCTTCGTCAACAAGCAAAATTTTCGCATCTGGGGCTCGGAAAACCCAAGAGTTATTGTTGAAAAGCCTCTTTATCCTCAACGTGTGACTGTTTGGTGCGGTTTATGGTCTGGCGGAGTCATTGGACTTTACTTTTTCGAAAATGAGGCTCGAGCAACAGTTACGGTGAATGGATTGCGCTATCGAGAGATGATTAATGATTTTTTATGGCCGGAATTGATCTGGACAACGTTTACTTTCAAAAAAACGGCGCTACGTGCCACACAAGCAACGAAACCATTGATCTTTTACGATTGAATACCAAAATAAAACCTCTTATTGGAAAACCCTGTACTTGACGATAACCTTCGGTGCCATGGAAAACCATTCAAAAGTCCCTCCGTTTATCTTGTAAATAAAATATTCTGGGGCTGCTTTTCGTACATGAGGACTAGATATTTGGTCATATTTGGTTTTGAAATGAGAATATGCTTAGTTCCTACCGGGATGTCGTTTAACCAGTTCCTACACATCCCTAATCATCATCTTACTGGAAAAGTATTTGAAATTTGGAACAATGGCAAGAACAAAGTGCAAATAACATAATAAGGATTGGGACTACCTTGGGAGCACGTTGTTGGTGTTTTTCGTCTATACAATCTCATTAAGGCGATGCACTACGTCGTTTAATATTTTAAATTGAGCCGCCATCAATAACAACCCTTACGTAGATGGCGATAAGGTTTAAATTCCCGCTTAACACCATCCGCCTGTTTTGATTTATGCAAGAAAAAAACATGGCCAAAAAGTGCCTTTTATTAAAAGTGCCTTACTAGTGCTTGTACATTAACACGCAGTGATAATGTACAAGCCAACACATATAATATTATAATTGCAAATGTGAAGTGTATTCCCAGCGCCAACATTATTGTTAATTTTATTACTACCTCAAAATGAACGACTTTATAATAAACGCAATAGATAATTCATATAAAATAGACGAAAGGATTTTTGGATTAAATAATACAAACGATTTTATAGATATAAAACCTACAGCCAGCCTAATAATAATACACATGAACGTTAGATCTTTGGAAAAAAATTTCGAAGAATTTCTAATAACTATTAAACAATTAAATAGACTTGACTGTATAATATTATCAGAAACGCATTCATCGAGTGAAATTAATTATAATATACCGGGTTACTCGTACTATGCAACAAAATATAAAATTAACAGAAATAGCGGCGTCGCCATATTTGTATCAAATATTTACGCTGTCACAAGTGTAAATGAAATAATGGTGAATAATGTCAATTTATTAAACTTAGAGATAAATTTTATGAATTATTCATTTAATATCATTGCTATTTATCGGACACACTCTTCTGCTATAACCACATACATAGAAGAATTAAAAAAAATATTACAACAACATAGAAACAAAAAAACAATACTCATCGGAGATATTAACTTAAATATCGCTAATGACTACTCCTCTAACGATAAAGATAACTATTTAAATATGTTAGCAGAATTAAATTACATTTCATTACATTTAATTACAAACGATTCGCCAGAGAAAACAATTTTAAATATGCATGGACATCTTCAGGACGTATCTTACTGAAGAAAATTGACAGCTCAAAAATCATAACAATAAATAATGCCAATGACCTGCAACGTTTAAAAAGTCAATCTATCTGACTTCTATTTCACTCTGTCATTATGGCTGTTAATGAAGATATCATTTCATGTTCTCATATTGTAATATATTGTTATAGAATATTTATATACTCATTTATTTTTATCACAATCAGTAAGATCTCATGCAACCTCATACTTCTAGTAAATCTATATAAATCTGGGAAAAAAATAAATGAATATATCTATATTCCTTTTATGGTCAGATTCTGGAATAGTTCGCAGGTAATTGTAACTTCTTTTTCTATTGCAACACACCCGTCGCACCTACATATTTACAGATTGAGTACTCACCGTGCTCTGATTAAGAATAATAAGTCGGTAATTATGAAATTCATTACTTGTTCATTTAAGACTCATTTCATAATTTTCAATAGGATAATGAATAAGCAATGTGATGTATTCTATATTTACCTACCACCCTTAGCTGTTGTTATCACATATAATTTGTCATTAGGTAATAACATACAAATAACAACTGTGCATATACCTGAAAAAAAAAATTTTCATTGCAAATACCTACGCACTATTTTGGCCACATCGCTGTGTATTTCAAATGTTTTTGTATGTATTTATTTTATGTCAACATATTCTTTGCAACATCTTTACAACTTAAGTACGCTCCATGCTCTGAGCTATATTTTTTTGTTAATATCATTTAATAATTGTTGTTTTGTTAATATCATAAAATCATTGCAAATACCTGCGCACTATTTTAGTCACATTCTGTGTATTTCTAATGTTATTGAATGTATTTGTCATTTTAGTTGCGTTCTTGATGCTAACTTATTTATCTTACCAATCTATTACCACCAAAAGATCTACTACCACTCTATAACCACTTTTATTGCTATTATTCACTTTATTATAAATATTTACTTTAAGATTGATAATTATGTAAACATAATTTCCTTCGTTTGTACCTTCACGGGATATACCTACATTTTCGACAAGTTTTCACGGGCTCAAATTAATATACACCCATTATTATTCTTATTATTATTATTAATTACATCGCATATTATTTGCTTTTGTTTTATGAGTCACACCACCAACAGCAACATGTATAAAAAAGTATTAATATGGATTCTATATTGGATGAAGAACTAAATGACGACAAGGAAATCAATATCAACATAGATGACCCATCAGTATGTAATGAATTTCTTAACCATTCTGCTCTCTCTATATACTGTATGAATATAAGATGCATAAAAAAAAAATTCGATGATACTATAGCTGTTCTCGACGCAATACAACATAGATTTGGCATTATCGTTTTTAGTGAGGCTTGGTTGAAAGATTCAATCTATATCCCAAGTATTACTGGATATTCATCACATAGCACCAAAAAAAAATATTTACAAAATGATGGAGTTGTCGTTTACACTCGGAATGATGTCATAGTTTCTGTTGAAGAAATAACTATTCCACATGCCAACTGTCTTAAATTACAACTACCTTATAATGTATGTGTTTTAGCAGTTTATAGATCTCCTTCTCAAGCACACATTGATACCTTTCTTGACCACCTAAATGACTTACTACGTTCTGTATCAACACATAACCATGAAGTGATTTTATGTGGTGATATAAATATAAATATTCTGGATATGAACAGCATAAAAAGTGAACAATATCTTTCACTTTTGATTTACCACGGTCTAAAACCATTAATTATTTCACCGACTAGAGTAACATCAAGTACTGAGAGTTGTATTGATCACATTATGGTTAAGTCAAAAGACGATCCTCAGAGTGCTGTATTCAGGACCAGTATTACAGACCATTTTGCTACATTATTGAAATATCCTAAATCCAGAGTAACAAAATCAAAAAAAATAGACGTAAAGCTTAGACTAACTGTGGATAATGACCTACTAAATTCGACACTGAAAGAGGAAACATGGGATACAGTCTTATCCACCAGTGATGTCAATACTGCAGCTGATAATTTCATAAGACGTCTAAAATTACATATTGGAAATTGCTCATATACTAAGAGAATCCATTGTAATAAAAAGCACTTGAAACCATGGATAACTTCTGGAATTGTTAACTGCCTCATTAAACGTGACAAATTACACAAGAGTTGTCGTAAAGAACCAAATAATATCGAACTGTTTGCACATTATAAAAGATACAGAAATTGGTGTTCTAAAATTATAAAAACGACCAAACAGACATATTATAAAGGGAAGCTTCACGAGGTAAAAGGAAACATAAAGCAAGAATGGAAAATAATAAAACAAGCATTGGATTTGCAAAAGGAATCAGTGCCCATAAATAAACTGAAAGTAAATAATAACATTGTATCCATAAATGATAATCCAACAGTCATTACTAACCATGTGAATAATTTTTTTAGTGATATAGGTCAAAATTTTGCTAATCTTTTGTGTAGTGCAAATAACACCAGTGAAGAATCTTTAGTAAAAAATTATAATCCAACACAATCTATGCAAAATGCCTGCTTTGAATTCAAACCAACGAATTGTAATGAAGTTTTAAATGTGATTAATGAGCTAAAATCAGGTTTTTCGAGTGGAAATGACAATATAAGTGCAATGGTCTACAAACAAAATGCTTCTGAACTAGTAATACCTATTACACACATTGTAAATGTTAGTTTTGAGAATGGCTTGTTCCCTAATCATTGCAAAAATTCCAAAGTTATTCCTTTATTTAAAGGAGGAGATAACAAAGATGTAAATAACTATCGACCTATCTCCTTGCTAAATACGTTATCAAAAATAATAGAGAAATTAGCTAAAATTAGGTTGATGTCTTATGTAAAAAGATATGAAATTCTCTCAGATAATCAATTTGGCTTCCGAGAGAACATGGGAACAAGTGATGCTGCATTAAAAATGATCCACCACAGTCGTAGAAGCTCTTGATACTGGCAATAAAGCAATGGCCGTCTTTTTAGACTTGTCTAAGGCATTTGATACCGTATCCCACGGTTTACTCTTAAAAAAACTCAGTTCAATGGGTATTGTTAATAAATCTTTAGATTGGTTCAGATCATATCTTGAAAATAGAACACAGAGAGTAATAATTAATGATCACATTAGCTCAAATAAATCAATTGTATATGGTGTTCCTCAAGGTAGTGTTCTGGGTCCAATTCTATTTTTGTTATATATTAACGACCTCTGTAAACTGAAATTTTCTGGATCTTCAATTGTATTTGCAGATGACACTGTCTTGGTGTTTGCTGCTGACACGTGGAACGAAACGTATGCTAAGTGCGAGGCAGGATTAAGGGCAGTCAAAAATTGGCTTGATCAAAACTTGTTAACCTTAAACATGAACAAAACTAAATATATTACTTTTAGCATTTCCTCTGTAAATCAACCATCTTTGGAACGTTCATTAAAAATACATTGTTGTGTGCAGGAGTGTAACTGTCAATCTTTGGAAAGAGTAGACAACATCAAATACCTGGGTTTAATTATTGATAAAAATTTAAAATGGAACAATCACATTACTACATTAAGAAACAAAATAAGAAGGCTAGCCTACATTTTCAAAAATCTAAGAAACATATTGGACAAAGTTACATTAAAAACTGTATATTATGCTTTAGTTCAATCAATGCTTTCATATAATGTTGTCTGTTGGGGTTCTTGTAACAAGACTGCCTTAGAGCCTTTGAATGTTGCGCAAAAATTAATTTTAAAAATAATGTATAAGAGAAATTTTATGTATCCATCAAAGTTATTATATAGTGAAAGCAAAATTATGACAATAAGGCAGTTGTACATAATACAGGCTCTCTGTAAATTTTTCAACAACACTATTACTGCCAAAAGATCTCAACAAGTGCGCAGCACTAGAATGGGTTCTTCTTTAATGTATCAGCCGGTGTATACCAGAACATCCTTCGGACAAAGGAGTTTTTCATATAAAGCTCCGTTGCTATATAATATGCTTGGAGAAAATATAAAAACTATAGGTACGTTAAATTCATTCAAGAAAATGGTCAAAATCTCCGTACTAGCTGAGAATGATGATTTTGGATCACCCATGTTGTCGCTTATATCATAATTCCTTGTGGAAGCTCTGTTTCGATACAATCCTTATTTACTTACTGCGCATGCACTTATTTACTTCTAAAATAACTTTTGGTTATTTATTATTATGTTACTTATTATTATTATTATCTACTTAATTATCGTATTAATATTTACTTTAATTATTGTCTAGCTAAAATATTTACTTACTTACTTTTTATTATAATATTATCTACTTACCTATCGGTTATTATTTACCTTTTTTTATTTAGTTATTTTTTATTTTTTCTTATAATCTATTATTCATACTATCCATGTTGTAATTGTCAGTATGGTTTCCCTATGCTTGTGTCTGATAAGCCAGCACAGGTACCTTGTACTTTAGTTAACAGAAGAATATTATTGTTGCCAACTTACTTAATAATGCTTCTTTTGTTGACTTTTTTGTTTTTATTTTTTTCATACATTTGTTACTAAAATTTTGTTTATTTTTGTCTACCGGTCTCAAAACGTCCGTGTCATAAACTTTTCTTTTTTTGTTTAAATTTAATTTAATGTTGTTATTATTTTAAATTTACATATATGTATTTTTTTAAATGATATTATTGTAAAGCTGCACATCTTGATACAGGAATGCCCTAGTGAGATGTGCAGAGTATGCTTTTTATGTAAAAATTGTTTTTTGAATTAAATAAAAAAAAAAAAAAAAAAAAGATGTATAAATTCATACACCAGAAACATTATCGGACAACGACCATCTTGTATCGATCACATATTCACAAACACCAAAGATATACAAAATATATCATCTGCGGTAATTAAAACATCTGTAACGGATCATTTTGCATGTATATTTAAATATGACTACAAACATCAAAACCTCTCATTACCAACCACAACGGCCGTTAATAATACTGATAAATACAACTATAGTATTAATATAAATTCTCTCACTAAAATATTAAGTAACGAAAAAGAATGGCAAGAAATATATCAATGTAACGATGTAGAAGAATGCTGCAAAATATTTGATAAAAAACTGAGTTTTCACATAAATGCTTGTAGAAATATTAAATCTAACAAAACATCTTCAAAACTAAAGCCAATCAAACCATGGATAACTCACGGATTAATCATCTCAATTAGACACAAAGAAACACTCTACAAACAATACATATACAAAACAACCGGAAAATATAACATTACAAAAACATTTCAAAGCTTATAAAAAAAAACTTACATATCTAATAAAAAACACAAAGGATGACTACTACAAACAAAAACTTGAATTATCTGGAAATGACAGTAAAAGGATTTGGTCCATCATAAATGAAATTGTCGATAAAAAACATTTAAAAAATAAAACAATCAACAATGTAAATCATAATGATTCAAAAATCTGCTGTAAAGATAAACCTCTAGAAGCCGCAAATGTATTTAACAATTTTTTTGCTAATGTAGGAAAAAACCTCGCTAAAAAAATCCAACAAGGCCTTACCCCAAATGACCCAAATACTACAGTAAATAATGAGCATAAATTTGAATTATTTCAACCAACAACACCAGAAGAAATTGAACAAATTATTACAGGTATGAAAGGAGGTTCTGCCCCTGGTTTTGATGGGGTCACAATACAAACACTGAAATGTATAAAATCACAAGTATCAAAACCATTAACTCATATAATCAATACAAGTTTTCAAAGCGGAGTTTTTCCATCCATGTACAAACAATCTGTAATTATACCAATATTTAAAACCGGCAATCCGGAAGAACCAACCAATTACCGCCCTATTTCTTTACTATCAAACATTGCAAAAATATTTGAAAAAATTGCCAAAAAAAGAATAACTCAGTTCATAAAGATTAATAATATAATTCACGAAAATCAGTTTGGATTCATGGAAAACAAAAGCACAAAAGACGCCATTGCTAAATTATCTAGTACCATACAAGACGCTTTAGACAAATCATTAAAATGTGTTGGTATTTTTGTTGATCTCCAAAAAGCCTTCGACAGCATATCTCATGTCAATTTTTTTTTTTTTTTTTTTATAGTCGGAGGCGGTTTACTTACGTTCCCCGCGAGCACTTAGGCCATAGGCCCATTGTACTATCTCCCATTTTACCTCATTCCCTTGCCAGTAACCCGGTCCCTTTTATGAAGTTCACCAGGGCTGTCATTGGATATGTGGCGATGTCTTCTGGTTCCACACTGTGTCTTCCCAGGTATCTGAGCCTTATTCCCAGCAGAGCGGGGCATTGGCACCATAGGTGAATTGGAGTCTCTTCCTCCTCTTCACATTTCCTACAGATGTTGGTGTTTTCCACTCCCAACAGTTGCATGTGTCTCCTGAGATGGCAGTGTCCCGTTAATAGTCCTACCAGTTCCCTCAGTGAGTTTCTGTCCATATCGAGTAGTTGCCTGGTTCGGTTAGGGTCCGGTCCGTTTATGAGTACTTTAGATTGCCTCATTCCGGGTGCCTTCTTCCATTCCTTCCAGTGTTGGGATTTGATCCACCTCTTGATATGTAGTTTCTCTCATGTCAAACTAATACAAAAATTAAAGATCGTAGGTTTTAATGACACAGCATTAAGTTGGCTAAAAAGTTATCTTCACCAAAGAACACAAGTTGTAAAAATTAATCACGCATCTAGTCTACCACTCACAAGTGATTTTGGGATACCACAAGGTACTGTTTTAGGTCCTTTACTTTTTATCATGTACGTAAACGACATTTTTAAACAAAACCTCAGTGGAACAGTTATATCTTACGCAGATGATACAATTATCATAATTAAAGGTAATGACTGGAAAATTGTAAATGAAAATGCAAATAATGACATCCAAATCCTAAAAAACTGGTTCGATACAAATCTACTTACAATTAACGCAAAAAAAACAGTTTATATACCATTCACAATAAATAAATTCAAAACTAACCCCAACATTCATATAATAATACACAACAAAAAATGTAACAAAGATGTTTGTAATAAATCATGTACCATACTAAACCAAACAACTGAAATAAAATACCTCGGTGTAATTGTAGACCAACATATGAAATGGAACAGACACATATGTGAACTTGTTAAACGCATTAGAAAATGTATCTATATATTCATTAGATTAAGAAATGTTCTCAAGATAAACAACCTGAAAAAAGTCTATTACGCACTAGTCCAATCATTACTTCAGTATGGAATCATTGGGTGGGGAGGTGCATATGAAAAAATTTTAAGCTCTGTTAAAGTGGTACAAAAACTAATTATCAAAGTAATTTTGAAAAAAAAACCAACTTTCTCTTCAGCATCATTGTTCAAAATTTTCGAAGTACCAAAAATTGAAGACCTCTTTAAAAAAGATGCAATATTACAAATATATAAAGAAACTGTAGTAAAAAAACCTAAATTTAACTCATCCTTAAGGCATAATTTTAACATCCAAATTCCTCTATTTTCAACACAACAAATGCACAATAACTACATTTACAAAGGCATAAGATATTTTAATAGTCTTCCCGAAGAAGTGAAAAAAATACCAGATTTTATTTTATTCAAAAAGAAGGTCAAATTTATCTTTTAAAAAAATTAATATCACCTATCAAATGTTATAACTTCAATTCATGTTTCAACCAAAATTAACGTCACAATCCTGTTTTAAGTTTATATTTATTGTACTGTAATAATGTTAATTACTGATATAAACATGAAACAATTGTCAAATAACTCCTACGCCAAGCTCAAGAGCTAGCACTCTTCATTGGAGTAGAATTTCAACAACATATGTTTTACACTATTACTTATTATTACCTAATTTTATGTACAATGTAACAATGTTATAAGTTAAACAATAAAAAAAAAATTAAAAAAAAAATTATTTTGTGGATGTTCAGGCATAAATATTTAATTTTTTTCGATCATTTTATAGATAACTTAATTTTCCACATTATACAATAAAATTATAACCGAAAATGGATTCGTAAGTAGGAGATTTTGAACTTTAAAGCAGTTTTCATAGGCCTTATACATTATGTTTTTCTGGACTTATAAAAAGACGTATCTAAAAAATACTCGAATATTTCAAAGGACAAGATGTATTCTACTCGCAGTATTTAATTAAAGCATCTGAAACATTTCTAGGCGACCAAATTTTCAAACCAAAAACACATGATTTTACATTACTACGTATGGCATCGCCTTAAAAATTAAAATGAAGAAAGATGAAAGTGCATAATATCGTTTTAAGTACTCATTCGTTTTGTTTTGGCGATAATTACCTCGAGGTGACGCGGTGGAACTCACTATATTGTGATTGTGTTGTGTGCTCCTTAATACAGTGGTGGTTGAATGGTCATCCTGTTTTCCTTCCTTCCATACACTGTTCATTCCTACACATACCATCACCCAATCCCAGCAAACACCTATTCATTTCATCTCGTTTAAATTATTTGCAATCCACTTCCATGTTAATCTGAAGCTGTAATTCGTAAGCAGTTTCGGATGCAACGGGTAGGTACCAATAGAATGAATGATAAATAGCCAGATATACAAAGTACACAGTTTTGCCGGAGGAGAATTTCGGCACTAAGCTGGAAAAATGTCCTTCAAATGGAGGAACAATTTTTCAACAATATTCTCCGTTAGGTTACAGAGTTCGTTGATAATTCGGTCCCTAGAAATATAAATCCGTTATTAGATATTAAAAGAGTTTCCAGTACACAATTATCATTAGTCGGTGTTATTTAGTATAATCAGCCGGGGTGTGACCCGGAGACAGACCCCGGAACTCATAATCAGTTCGAGTCTTGTGAGAGATATGCCTACAGATACCTATACTTACAACATGGGGCAGGTCAACACTGTCTCATTCTATCACTTATTCGATATGCTGTTTATCTCGTCGAGGAATGTGATATCTTGCACTCAGCGTGAGATAAATCCCCAAAACTTATCAGAAACTGTGCGTCAGTTTACATAATCTTAAAAAAAGCATGATTCCGTCATTTCCCAGGATTAAAAAAACGTGGTTTTGCCAGTTCCCAGGACTTAAACAAGCATCATTCCGCCACTTCCCAGGACTTACAAAAGTATGGTTCCGCCACTTCCCGGGATTTAAAGAGTATGGTTCCGCCACTTCCCAGGACTTACAAAAGTATGGTTCCGCCACTTCCCGGGATTTAAAGAGTATGGTTCCGACACTTCCCAGGACTTACAAAAGTATGGTTCCGCCTCTTCCCAGGATTTAAAAAAAGTATGGTTCCGCCACTTCCCAGGACTTACAAAAACATGGTTCTGCCACTTCCCGGGATTTAAAAAAGTATGGTTCCGCCTCTTCCCAGGATTTAAAAAAAGTATGGTTCCGCCACTTCCCAGGACTTACAAAAGCATGGTTCTGCCACTTCCCGGGATTTAAAAAAGTATGGTTCCGCCCGTAACCGGATAAATCATCACAATGATAATTCATCACATCTTTAAAAAGTTATATAAAGTCATGGAAAGTTATGAAACAAACATTTTATTAACTGGGTTATGTAGGTTAGGTTAGGTTAAAAAAATAAAAATTTTCATCGTTTCTAATGACTCTACATAACTTTTTAAAAGTGTGTTGAATTGTCACTGTGTTGAGTTATCATGGAACCGGTTCCGCCGCTTCCCAGGACCGGACTCCGCTCCCTCTCCTTGCACAGCCTCTGAAGTTTTTTTCCGCCACTTTGTGGCGTCAAAAGCGTCCTCATTTTCCCAAACTTTGTCAATTCTCACACTATTCAAATATTCCTATTTATCGTCATATCAGCCCGATTAAAAAAATTTCTCGACCACTGAAATACGAATTACCCACAGTTTGGCCATTATTACAAAACAAACCAAATATCTATGTGTAGGCATCATGAAATATTTGTATTTTAAATATTTTTATTTTATTTATTTTTATTTTATTTATTTTATTTATTTTATTTATTTTATTTATTTTATTTATTTTATTTATTTTATTTATTTTATTTATTTTTACATTAACCCCCACACAGCAGGCCATGAGGAAAATAATTTCCCTCAGGTCCTATGTCATATATGTATATTATCTACGCAAACGTCTATTAAAGCAAACTATCTACATTTAAATGTACAAGGAAACGCCCTTCAATCCCGTTTTTAATAGGATTACCAATAATTTGAAGAGATTCGCAATACTCATTTTTCTCCGTCTGCTAGTTTTTATACTTAATACTCTTTCTCTTCTCCATAACATCAATTCGTACGCTTATTATCTCTGTATTTATCTCTAATAAAATCAGCGAGAAAGCATTTTGAAAGAGTGATCCAATTTATTAATCTTCCTTAAAATGCTGATGAAGTAGCTACTCGTATCTTTCAGATAGTTAGTCTATCTGGTAGATAAGATATACGCTATTAAATATTTATCTACCGGATTGCGTTGGTCATGATATTGCGGCGTTAAGTTTTAACTACAATGCACCCATCCTACGTCATAATCCAAAAGCATTCATATTGGAATAAAAATAAAATAATCCCAACGCATTCATGTTGGAATAAAGATAAATTAATCCCAACGCATTTATATTGGAATAATGTAAAATAAAGCAATAAAGAAAAGCTTTTGACTTACGAGAAATAAAATATCGAAATAGGTATATTTACTTACTTAAATACTCTCCCTCCCTTACTAATAAACATGTTTTAAAGTTTACACAACTGATAAACCACCATTTAAGTCATCTATTTGGTCACCGCATTATATATAAGGTTCACTTAGATTCTATTAACTAACTATGTAACCATCACGCCGTTTCCCCGCAGGGGTTGGCAGATAGGACGGACCGCCAAACAACTCGGTCTTTGCACACACTTCTTGCCTCATTCATATTCATACATTTTTTTATTTTATTTTATTTTTTTTATTTTTTTTTTTTTTTATTATTTTAATATAGATCATAGTTACATTAATACATACATTTTTTTGCAAAATATAATATTTAGGTACATAATTGGTCATGTATACCTTATCAGAAAAGAGGAGCTCTTGTGCCTGATAAGGGAGCCACGATTCTTACTTAGATTCAATGTTATGTGTAAAATATAAATATAATATATCCATATATTTTTTTAATATAAGTTTTTTTTGAAAAAAAGTTTGATTTTATTGATTTGTTCTTGTTGGTTCGTAATACAGCGCAATTCGGAAGGGAGATTATTGTAGTTTTTTATGGCTTGGTAAATATAATGGTTTTGCATTTGAGTTGTTTTAAAGATTGGCGTAATAAATTGATTTCCATTTCTCATCAGTTTGTAAAATTCTTGATATTCTGTGTTATTTTTTTCTTTACACATTTTTATAATTGAAGTTTGCTTAAATATATCATCAATATTTGGTACTGGAAACATTTTAAAAAGCAATTTTGTTGGGAAAGTAGAGTTTTTTTTAAGTATTACCTTTATAATAATTTTTTACGAGACTTTTACTGAGTTTAGGTTGTTTTTATAAGATCCCCCCCAACCTATGATTCCGTAAATAAGCAGGGAGTGGACAAGAGCATAATATACATTTTTTAGTATTTTCACATTTAAAATATTTCTTAACCTAACAAATATATATATACATTTCCTTATTCTCTTTACTAACTCCGTAATATGGCTTTTCCATTTCAAATTTTCATCGATGATCACACCAAGATATTTAATTTCAGAAGAAGAGTTGATTACAGTACAAATAGGATTAAGTAGTTTACAGTTGACATTGTCACAATTTTCATCATGGATTATGATATTTACTTTGTGTTTAGGTATTTTTTGTAGTGAAAATAATACATATGTTGTTTTTTTGGCATTAAGTGTGAGTAGGTTATTATCAAACCATGATTTTAAGATATTAATACATTCATTTGCAAGTTTGTTAACTAGTTCCCATGTTTGACCTTTTATTAATAAAACAGTATCATCAGCATAAGAGATTAATTCACCTTTGATTTTCTGTTGGAAAATGTCATTTACATACATTAGAAATAGTAATGGTCCAAGGACCGTGCCTTGAGGAATGCCAAATGTACTTGTTAGTGGTGTACTAAAGGTTTGGTTTAATTTTACAATTTGAGGTCTCTCTGTTAAGTAGCTTTCTATCCATTTAAGAGCTAAGTGGTCAATGCCATTTTCTTTTAATTTTAATATAAGTCTTTCATGGGAAATGCTGTCAAATGCTTTCTTTAAGTCAATAAAAATTCCTATACATTTATTTGATTTGTCCAGGGCACTCTGAATACTAGATGAAATTTTTGCAATGGCATCTTGGGTACTTTTTCCCTCTGTGAAACCGAATTGATTTTCATTTATAATCGAGTTTTTTTTTAAACATACTCTGCTATTATTCTGACTCTTGACTCGAGTATCTGATTCACTTGATCGACGATACTTTTCTGGTAGCATTAAGCTTCGCCTTAATCGAGGACAATTCAGTTATTGCTGTTCACGGGGAGCGACAAATACACAATTATGATGCACAATTAATAATGCAGAGAAAGGTCGATAGAATACAGTGTTCTTGGGGTGATTTTTCACAAAAACGGCGCCATATAAGTAATCCAACTATATTCATATTATTAGTATGTAGTTTTTCATGTGCGTACCGCACAAGTCCCAATCGTCTGGAATAAGTGAGACTATGTAGGTTGTGAGGCTAAAGGTAGTAAGGAGGGTAAGGGAATGGAGAAGAGAAAAGTGGGGAAGTACCTGGCTATTCAGATCTGATCACCAATCACGGCTAAAGCCATTTCAAGTAACGCTTCGATTCTGAATCATCGTCTTTTACCAGGAAGATACTGATGGTATTTACCATTCTGAAACGTAACGCAAATGCATGTATACAGGGTGTATCGGCACTAAACCGACAAACTTTAACCAGCTATTCCTTAGCACATTTGGAGTAAAAAATGTTATGGGCACTTTGCTGTCCGGTAGCATTTTTTTTTCAATTAAAAACAAAAAAAATAAAATTTTCACACTACATCACTGTCATTGGCATTGCGTTTCGTGTTCAACAGCTGTTATAAGCAAGTATGTCAAAAAGCGTCTTCGCTCTTTCGCACACACTAAATAATAATAGTTAAAAATGAGACGAATGGTGCCGTGCCATTTCGTTGTGATTGTAAAAGCGCGCCAATATAGGTACACACGTATAGGTACACATTATTCAACGGAATTCGAATAAAATATTGCCAGATGGGTTTTCAAACTTTGACAAAGGATAAAACAGTGGTGACATGTGGTGAAAATATGAATAATAATTTTTTTATTAAAATAAACGTTACCGGACAGCAAAGTGCACATAAGATTTTTTACTCCAAATGTGCTAAGGAATAGCTGGTTAAAGTTTGTCGGGTACGTGCCGATACACCCTGTATTACTTTTTTTATTAATAAATTATTTTCTTCTTTCTTATGGTTGGGGGGGTTAGAGGGGGACATCTAGGTCTGCGAGCCATTCTAGGGCCTCAGGGGTCACCATGTGAACCTCATCAATTCCGCCGGGGAACGAATGGAGCGGGCATTCGTTGACCACATATTCGGTGGTCTGCACCGCACCACATTCACACATCGCCGACTCTTTAAGGCCCCATCTGTGCATCATGTGGGCACAGCGGCTATGGGAGCATCTTAACCTATTGATGGCGGACCAGGTTTTGCGAGGCAATGAGAAGCCAGGCTGTCTCTCGGTGGGGTCCTGTATGAGATGGTCATTTCCCACGTTGGCCGTTTGCCACTCAAGTTTCCACCTATCTTCTGGGGTGAGAGGTAATCGGAGGAGCCTATCTCCTTCCGCCCAGAAGGGCTTTCGGGACTACAAGAGGCATGCCGGGTGGGAGACGACATCTTCGTGCAAAGGTATTGCGCTTTTTTGCAGCGCCTTCCTGTATTCCCTCAGCATTCCCTCAGATGTATAATTGTAGTCTGTCAACACTGCCAACTGCCTGCCACACACAACGGTTGTGTCCGCCGCGCTGTTAGCGGTGTCACCGGCACGTTATTGTTACCGCGCGTGTATGTAGTGCAGTGAGTGAAGCGGATACCAAATTAAGTGGTACTCCAACTACAAACTATGCCACTATTTAAGGGGCCGAAGACCGATAGGTCTCCCGGCCAAGGGGAATCGATAAATTATTTTTAAATGACACAAATCAAATATACAGGGTTTTCCAATAAGAGGTGTAATTTTGATATTCAATCGTAAAAGATCAATGGTTTCGTTGTTTGTGTGGCACGTAGCGCTGTCTTGTTGAAATTAAATGTTGTCCAGATCAATACCATCCAATTCCGGCCATAAAAAATCATTAATCATCTCTCGATAGCGATCCATTCACCGTAACTGTTGCTCCAGCCTTATTTTCGAAAAAGTAAGGTCCATTGACTCCGCCGGACCATAAACCGCACCAAACAGTCACACGTTGAGGATAAAAAGGCTTTTCAACAATAACTCTTGGGTTTTCTGAGCCCCAGATACGACAATTTTGCTTTTTGACGAAGCCACCGAGGTGGAAATGGGCCTCATCACTCAAGATGATTTTCATTTGATTCACTCAAGTGAATTTTAATAATTTCAATGCGTTGTTGAAGCGTGTATCGTTCCATTTTTATTAATGGCGTAGTTTCTACTTGTCAAATGTCAAAAAATGACAGCTTTAAAAGTAACATCTACCGAAATAGCGGGCTACTCAAAATAACACATCTTATTGGAAAACCCTGTACGCTCGCCGGGATAGCCAATGATCATAACCAATCCTCCATAAGGTCGTCAAAGGATAAACGCATCGTATCTCCCATGTACCGGTTGACTTTGTGTTACGTCAATGAGAGTTGACCCGAGGGGCAGGCAGATAATACACCAGAGTACCTACTAGACTAGACTGTTGGTCGGAATAAGTACGTAATCTAATTACTCATTTCGATTAGGTATATCGGTCAGTTAGGTCCGGGTTGGGAAGATCCTTGTTATTCTGTCTATCTACCTACATAGTTAGTCCGTGTTGTATCTACACTTTTGTGGAGTTTGGAGCAGGTATCGTTGATATTTCGTGAGCTTTGGAACATCATTATTTTTAAGTTAAGGCGATGCGCTACGTCGTGTAATATTTTGAATCGAGCCGCTATCAATAACACACCTTAAATAGATGGCGATAAGGCTTAAATGTGATTTATGCAAGAAAAAAACATGGCCAAAAAGTGCCTTTTATTTTATTTTGTGGATGTTCAGGCACAAATATTTAAATGTTTTTCGATCATTTTATAAATAACTTAAGTTGCCATATTATGCAATAAAACCATAACCGAAAATGGGTTCATAAGAAGGAGATTTTGAACTTTAAAGCTGTTTTCATTATTTTTTTCTGAGCTTATAAAAGGACTTATCTAAAAAATACTCGATTATTTCAAAGGCCAGGATGTATTCTATTCGCAGTATTTATTTAAAGCATCGGAAAGATTTTTAGGCGACCAAATTTTCAAACCAAAAACACGATTTTAAATTACTACGTAGTGCAT